>NW_015507512.1:31342-57641 GCF_001515645.1 Sinocyclocheilus grahami | reverse complement strand
GCTAAGGAGAAGAAGAACTTGACTGTTGCCCAGTGGTCCAAAGTCTTCTTTTCAGATGAGAGCAAGTTTTGTATTTCATTTGGAAATTAGGGTCCTAGAGTCTGGAGGAAGGGTGGAGAAGCTCATAGCCCAAGTTGCTTGAAGTCCAGTGTTACGTTTCCACAGTCTGTGATGATTTGGGGTGCAATGTCATCTGCTGGTGTTGGTCCATTGTGTTTTTTGAAAACCAACGTCACTGCACCCGTTTACCAAGAAATTTTGGAGCACTTCATGCTTCCTTCTGCTGACCAGCTTTTTGAAGATGCTGATTTCATTTTCCAGCAGGATTTGGCACCTGCCCACACTGCCAAAAGCACCAAAAGTTGGTTAAATGACCATGGTGTTGGTGTGCTTGACTGGCCAGCAAACTCACCAGACCTGAACCCCATAGAGAATCTATTGGGTATTGTCAAGAGGAAAATGAGAAACAAGAGACCAAAAAATGCAGATGAACTGAAGGCCACTGTCAAAGAAACTTGGGCTTCCATACCACCTCAGCAGTGCCACAAACTGATCACCTCCATGCCACACCGAATTGAGGCAGTAATTAAAGCAAAAGGAGCCCCTACCAAGTATTGAGTACATGCACAGTAAATGAACATACTTTCCAGAAGGCCAACAATTCACTAAAAATGTAGAATACTTCTTCTTATGAAGTATTCTAATTTGTTGAGATAGTAAATTGATGGGTTTTTGTTAAATGTGAGCCAAAATCATCACAATTAAAAAACCAAAGACTTAAACTACTTCAATCTGTGTGCATTGAATTTATTTAATACACGAGTTTCACAATTTGAACTGAATTGCTGAAATAAATGAACTTTTCCACGACATTCTAATTTATTGAGATGCACCTGTATTAGGGCTGTGTATCACCAGCGAAGTCACGATCTGATACGTATCACGATACAGAGGCCACAATACGATACGTATCACGATACATGACTGCACTGAATTTCACCTCAGCAGAATTTAGAAAAACAGCTGTTTATTAAACACTGCTTACTATAGTGCCATTTCTAACTATTGGCAGAGCAGGCAGTTGACCTCTGCATTATGAAGGGCCTCCATAACTTTACCACAGTACAATATAGGTAATGGCATATGTTTCATGTTTACATTGTGCACTCCCCACCAGGTACAATATTCTGATTGTTTGCATCTTGTTTTAAAAAGCCCATAAATAATAATGTACTGGTTCTAATAAATGTATATTGTAATGTACTCATTCTAATATATTTAAAAAATAATTTACATTGCTGGTAGGTTATCATTGCACAAATTAACACTCGACAATAAAAAAATAAAAAAAAAGAGAGGAGTTCTAAACTAAAGCGCTGTCTTCACTGTAACTAACGCTCAAGGCTGATTTACTCGACGCGTCCGCATGTTCGCTTGGGTGCGCGCGGCAAATATGACGCCATCGCGGTGTTGGCGGAAGTTCGCTTTGAGTGTGCGCAACGTCGTTTCGCGTGGCGGTGTGTACAACATTTTTTGTAACTTTCTGCGCAGCTCCGCTTCCGAAGATGCACGAGTTCAAAGCGACTCTAGCCGAACATGCATGTGTGTGTGAAACAGAAGCAGTTAATGTTAAGTTCAGTCACACACACATCAGATCACATTGCGGCCAAACTCAGACATTCAGGAACAAACTTTTTAGCGCTGCCCCGCAGTTTTATCAACTAAATAGCTTAATCGCTCAAGAGCTACATTATCTTTCTCAACAAGGAGCTGATAGCATCATTGTTTCTAAAGGAATTAAAGCCACCGCTTTACTGTTAATAGAGAAACGTGGCAAAACGGTGGTAATTTATACACACACACCCTCTCTCTCTCTCTCTCTCTCTCTCTCTCTCTCTCTCTCTCTCTCTGTGTCCTAAATGAACAGTTGATGAATTACACTTTTCTGAGAATAGAATATTGAAGTGGAGATCGCTAAACTGCAAGCTAACCGGTGTTTTCAGAAAGCAAGCGCGTTTATCCACTGTGAAGAGAGAGCACGTGCACAGGGTTGCCAGGTTGACAAAGATAAGTATTTCCGTATTGCGCAAGTATAAAGCTCTGTTTCGGGGATTACGTCTCTTTATATCAGGCAACCCAGTTGTGTTCCTCTGCGGCCAGATTAAACCTTGTTGTAGCCTATATATGCTCTATTCATTCTTTTTTAGAAACCTCGCACTTTTCTACTCTATTTTAAAGGTTGTAAGATTTTAAAAATTAAGCGCGGTCCACTGCTGCACATGTGCCACAATATTGATACAGGGCCAGCTGTATCGATACTCGTATCTTCAAATCTCTATGATGATACATCGTCATATCGATATTTTGAACACCGCACTAACCTGTATAGTTCATTTTGCTGCAATGTCAATGAAAAATGGTTTATATTAAATAGTTTAATTCCTATATTTGGATAATCCAGTGACTTTAATGTATTAAAATAGAAACTTTCATTGTGGTGGTTTTGCTATATGTATCTGGTATCTAAAAGCTCTTTAATTCTTTTTCACTCTGTTCAGAAGAGGACAGTGCTATAACTGAACAAATGGCAGAGCTGCTCAAAGTCTCACTGGGCCTTTGAAACCTGAAGAATGGTAAAGTCAAGAGTGGTAGTTGCTTGTGCATTTCCCTCCACTCGTCAAATATAAACACAGCAACTTAAAACTGATTTGATGTGGTTTTGGTAAGGACTAGCACTTTTTCCCCATGTTCAAATGTTAGAGGTCAGTTATTAAATGCACACAAATCTTGGACCAATGTACTGGTGGTAGAGGAGTTTGTGTTACTCGGGGATCACCTGAAATACTCATGTTAATATTCCACACTGGAGATCTATGTCATATGTGCCATCTGAAAGACTGTACCTCAGCTGCCCAGCTCAGATTAGCCCACACAGGACTGGTGAGTTGGTTCCAGATTTGTGACCTTATAGACTAAAGGCACTGCTGCAAATAACTGGTTATACTTGTACTTTAACAGTTTTGTTGTTTAATGTATGTGTCCTTGTATTGCTTTCTAAATAAAGATAATACAGTCATTACCTTTAATTTAGGTTTTTGATTGTTGAGGAGTATTGCAAGTTTGAGTACTACTGCCATTAAAATCTTTGCACACCAATGCGATTCAAACTCATCAACATTGAAATAGCATGAAGTCACCTTTATTTATATAGCACTTTATACAATACAGGTTGTTTCAAAGCAGCTTTACAGTGATAAACAGGGTAATGATTCAGTAATGCAAACAGAAGTCAATTCTCTATAAAGAAGTCATTATTCAGTTGAAATCAGTTAATTGTTGATTCAGTTCAGTTCAATAACTTTGCAGTTCAAATATCAGTCCCTCCAGGATTTTGCGATCGCTGAATTTATCGCAAAATTAAGCAAACGCCGCAATTTTCGCAAGAGCTCACAAATTTTCATAATTGCCGCTGATTTTCCACAGATTTTTGTGCTTTGTCCCGTGACGTCATTGCAATGCGCATTCAGTCAAAGAAAGATTCCAAAAATCATCTTGACCGATTTACAAGAGCTACATTGGACAAACGAACCGAAAGCGGAACGAATCCGGACTACTTGTTTATCTGCTCGGGCCAGAGCAGCGGGCTGATATCAATCACGCGACACCGTTATACACAGCGCTGGGAGATACAGTGAAGAAAGTTGTCGAATTTGCCGCAGAATCAATAACATCTCTGTGAAATCTTGTGAGAAGCATTCAAATTTGGCGCAGAATTCTGTTAAAGCTACAGATATCAGAACAAATGCCACTGATGTGGAAACCATTATTCAATAAATACAAATCACCACCATTCACCATGGATTTAAAACTACAGGAACAACTTGTGGCAGTCTTAATGTTTTCGAGTGTTTTTAAATGCCTGACACAACTTTTCCCAGCACTTCAAAGCTTTAAGTATTACCGAATTTGAAAGTAATTTTTAATGTGATTAGATTATTTGTTCATCCTTCATAGGTTGCCCCATATATAAAACTAAAATTTCATGATGTCGGAAAGCAAACACTTAATTTAACGTCTTTTTTATTTTTAATTAACACTAGTAGATGGCTGCAGAGAAGTACTTATAGGCTTATTAGCCATTTCCTAATATATTTTTTTGTATTTATTAAATTATATTTAGATATTATGAATGACAGTAATACAAGTCAATTTTATCTGCATCTCAACTACCCAAGCAGCACAAGTACATCAGACAAGACGTCTGCTAAAGATCTGGGAAACATCTGCTGTGTAATCTGATAGTTGTCTCAGAAGCAGTTTTACATGCATTCTAATAAATGTCTATTTGACATCTGACAGGAAAAGTCTTCGAGATGTATTGCAGATGAGCAAACACTAAAAAAAATACATCTTGCATATGTAAATGCAGAGATCTCCAAGATGTACATGTGCCATTGGGGTGAGTGCTTTACTGTCAGGTGTTGGTGCCACCTTCTGTAGAACTTAATGGCACTGGTGCTGGTGTCCTCAGATGTTAGTCTGGAGCCCTACAATGGTTCTCAAAGCCAGAAAAGTCATAATCTTAGAAGAATGTTGTCTGTGGTATATTTTCACTGCAAAACAATAATAAATGCTGCAAAATCAGTCATTTTAGGCCGCAAAAATCAGAAAAAAGTCCAATGAAATCCTGGAGGGACTGAAATATGGAATGAGTTTAATTTAATCTATAATAATCTATATAACATAATCTATAAAGCAACTTTGACGAAAACGGTCGATGTGATTCAGCTCAGTCCAGTTCTCAGCCAATAGTGTCTGTGCTGTCAAATCAATAATATTAAGTGTCCCCATCTAAGCAAGCCAAAAGGCATCAGTGGCAAGGAACCCAAATGCTATCGGTGATAGAAATGGAGGAAAAAACCTTGGGAGAAACGAGGTTCAGTCAGAGACCAGACAGCCAGACGAACAAACATGGTGTGATTTAATTCCAGGCTATCTCACAAATCAGATTGTGGATTGATATCTTTATACCATCTAAAATATTTCATCCAGTTTCTTTTCCTTGAATGTCGGGATGCATTATGACAGCGTTTGGTGGGGTATTTAAAGCTGGCCTCATCTGTGTAGAGTACTGGATCTGGGTGACGACGGTTACTTCAGAATAAGAATGAGACAAGCTAATATTAGTATAGATTAAAGATAGGCAGATAAAGCCTTGTGAAGCTTTTGAGGCTTTTTCCTAATTATACCAAAAAAGATTCAACGCTAGTGATGTCCGGTTCGTCAACGAATTGATTTAACAGGTTCTTCTTAGTGAACCAGTTCACCAAAACGTAACGAATCGTTTGAAACGGTTCGTGTCTCCAGTAAGCATTAATCCACAAATTACTTAAATTATTCACTTTTTTAACGTGGCTGACACTCCCTCGGAGTCGAAATAAACCAATATCCCGGAGTAATTCATTTACTGAAACCGTACACTGACTGAACTGCTGTGAAGAGAGAACTGAAGATGAACACGCGCAGAGCAGCATGTGTGCAGCGAGCCGGATAACAAATGTACACGTTCTCGAGTCAAGAACCAGTTGCATCGGTTTTCGGATCACCAGTACACTGAACTGAGAACCGTTTCTTTCGGACACGTCTGATTTGAGAACCGATGAGCTGATGATACTGCGCATGCGTGATTCCGCGTGAAGCTACCGAACAGATTGCCTACTAAAGCGCCGTTCACACTAGCAGCGACTCGCTAAGGGCTGGCAATGAGGTTGCTAGTGGGCGTTCTCAATACTGGTTGCCATGACAGCGAATCAGGTTTCTTGCCGCTAAGTACAAACATTTTGGAGACAAATGACTAAATATAATCTACATCTAAATTAAATCCGTACATACAAACAAAAATGAATGAGAAACAGAGCCTACTTTCTTCCATTGCGTATGTTTATCTACGGCGCTGAGAGGAGAATGATCACATGAGCTCTACCGACTTCTTTCCTATTGGTTGTCGCTCCCAAAACTCGCTCTTCATTTGCATAAAGTTGAAGGATTCTGAACTTTGTCGCGTCGCTGGACACGCCCCATCCGGTCGCCAACGGTCGCTGTCGCTTACTATCGCTCGTGCCGCCTGAAATCGCCAGCTCTCCATTGAAATGAATAGGATTGTGTCGCTTTGCTGTTGCGTGTCGCTTGTAGTGTGAACGGGGCTTAACAGCCGACCTCCATACGTCATCCTGTCGCTGGACACGCCCCATCCGGTCGCCAACGGTCGCTGTCGCTTACTATCGCTCGTGCCGCCTGAAATCGCCAGCTCTCCATTGAAATGAATAGGATTGTGTCGCTTTGCTGTTGCGTGTCGCTTGTAGTGTGAACGGGGCTTAACAGCCGACCTCCATACGTCATCCTCCCGGAACTGCTTCCGTGTACAACTGTTGGTGCAAGCTACATTAAAGTGATTATTACGTTTTGAATATGGATATTTTTCTTACAAAAACGCATCGATTCGATGGCCTTTGTTCACCCCCCGGAGCCGTGTGAGAGACCTTTTTTATGGATGGGCGCTTTTTATTTAACAACTTTTGGACTGATGCATGCAACACACTGAGTGGCATTAAACAGCTTGAAAGATCAAAGACAATTTTTAATAAACTCCGACTGGATTCGTCTGAAAGAAGAAAGACATATACACCTAGGATGACTTGAGGGTGAGTAATTTATGGGCTAATTTTCATTTTTGGGTGAACTAACCCTTTAACCACTTTTATCCAACCATGAATCTGCTATGAGCAAGTGGTGGAGTGAAGGTGCACCACAATAAAACCCCACCCTTTATTCAATATTCAATTTCACTTGAAAATACATCACAACACTGAAGTCAGTTGCAACTTCCGGATCACGGGTACTTTATTGATATTTTTCAAGGTATTGAAGTTAGAAATTCCAGTATCGTGACCACTAATTCACATACTTTGTCAATAAGATAAATTGGGTTTTGTTCAAAGTAGCTATCATCCACATAGATCTTTGATATGGTTGAATTTTTTTTTGGTAATTCATTAAATATCGCCGACTAAATCGTAACTAGTACTCCGAGTAGTTTTTGAGAGGAGTACTTTGTACTTTTACTTGTAAAATTTTTGACACCAGTACTTTTACTTGTAAAATTGAGTATTATTTCAGCAATGTAACAGTACTTGTACATAAGTACAAATTTTCAGTACTCTTTCCACCACTGATGCCGGGTTAAAGAGATGAGTGTTTAATCTAGATTTAAACAGATGGAGTGTGCCTACCTTTTGAATGATGCTAGGAAAAGTAGCCTATCTACCACTTGCAATTTTTGGTATTCTAGGTATTTTCAACTGGCCAGAATTTTAAAATTGCAGGGGACTTGAAGCACTATAATGTGACAAGAGCTTGTACTGAGGAGTTAAATAATTAAGGGCTTTTTATGTAAGCATCAAGATTTTAAAATGTATGCAAAGTTTAAAAGGGAACCAGAGCAGTGTTGACAGAACTGGGCAAATATGGTTATACTTCTTACTTGTAGTAAGAATTCTAGCTGCTGTGTTTTGGACCAGCTGGAGTTTGTTTATTATTTGTAGAGTAATATTTTTTTAAGACTGAAAAATGCAGTTTCACAAATGTTAGAAATGTGGCTTTCTAATGAAAGATTGCTTTCAAATAGCACACCCAAGTTCCGAACTGAGATTGTAGACTTGACAGCCATCAAGTGTTAGAGGGTGTTCTATAGGAAATTGCTAGTCTTCAGATTTTTTTTATTTGTCAACAATGTCCTGCGTTTTTGTGAATTGGTTCGTCAGGCTGTGAAGAAATGTAGAACTAAGTATCATCAGCATAATATTATTTCCCAAGGGTAGCATGTACAGGGTGGAAAGCAAAGTCTTAGAATTGAGCCATACTGAACTTCTGATGATACAGTTTGATTTACTGCATGTTGCAAATTGATGATGCTCGGATAAGTACGATTTGAACCATATCAGTGCAATTCCACTGATGTCAACATGTTTTTTGAGACTATTCAAAAGTATGTTGTGGTTGATGGTATCAAATGCAGCAGTTTGAAAGATTTTGGGACATATTTTAATGGCAATGATGAATAAGTAATATTAAGAAGAGAATCTATGGAAGTATTGGAGAAGTATGACTTGTCTCTGAGTAGGCTATCGATCTTGTAAGTAAACAGTACACACAGTCACTCAAATTTCTGTCACCTGAAGAACAGATGCATTACAACTCAGATAACATATAAAGGAATTGTATATTTTTGCTTTTGATGTGTTATCACTGCTCACAATACAATACAAGATTACTTGTCAAAGCAAATGAACATGAAACATTCATTTGAGTTGCAATTATTTTTATTAGTTTGTACAGCTGCATTGTGATACATGACATAATAAAATGGCTTGTAATAATACTGTAGGCATATAAATGTACGTAGATAAATGTTATGGTAAAAAAATTTTTTTTCATATTTCCTGACAACTAGGTGGCCTTAGTGATGCATGTACTATCAGGTCATACTTATGGTGACAGTTACCAGGTTCTGTCTCAATACACTAAAGCATTGTGGAGAGACTAATCAAGAATAATTTACTTGAATTCCATAACTGTTTGGCAGCATGGTCTGTCTTTTTTTATTTTTGTGAATACAAGAGCAACGTTTGCTGCTTGGACCCCTAATTAAAAAAAAAAATGTGAGTTTGCAAATGTAACACTATTTTCCGTAAATGCACTAAATTTAATTACCGGTATGTAAAAGTAATATTCAGAAACATTCCTTACTATGTAGGTCTTAAGTTTGTGGTGAATATCTGCTACACCTGGGGCCTGTCAAGTGAGCATCACAAGAAGCGTGGTAGGCGAAATAAAAGATGCCTCTCTTTAATGGACACCTGCGTGAATGAGATCCATGTTCAGGTCTGACCACACATCTCCCCACAAAATCATCAAATTTTACATCACTGTCCCAAACCTCAAATATGAGTTCATGACCAAACTCAATTGATCCTAAATTAAAAAGGGTGTACCATTCTGGATCATTATCGTTTATAACCACCTCAGTCTCCCTATATATACCATTGTACCAGATTTTCACAAAACCATCAGTGGCTGAGAAGTAATCTTCATTCATTCCTGTGGCACCTAGAACAAACACTACTAACTTGCCACGGCCGGCTAGCATAGGACAGCAGTTGTGGTCTAGATTTGGTGTTTGTGAGCATTCTTGATTCTCCTTTTGATCTACAGAGAGCCTGTTTTCTTCTATATACTCTGTTATTGCACTCTTCAGATTGGCACTAACCTCGGGATCAGCCACCAGATGATAAAGAGGGAAAATTGCATATGATATGACTTCCGGAATGTCATGCAAGCTCTTCACCCAGTTTGAGTATGCTTCAGCTGGGCTTTGGTTTAAAACTAGGTCTGGAAAGTATTTCTCACCTCCCAGCACCTCCATCTTGTGTGCCATGAAGCCCTGGTAGAATCCCATGCCTATGTTATCTTTAAGGATTTGAGAGCATTTGTTGGAAAGCATGGCATTAGCTGGAAGGAACCCCAAAGTAACCTTTAACTCTATGTTCAGGCAGTTCTTGATATCAGTCTCTGAGAAGCTCTTCAGGGTTGCAAGACAAGTTCGAAAAGCCGTGACTCGCCTCACTCGCCCTCCCAGATGGACTTGACGTGTGTAGTGAGTGCCGTAAGTATCTATAGTTCTTCGGTACATGGGTTTTGTTTTGACGTCATATTGTGTCGGAAGTCGCTGGAGATGTTTTGAGAATTCAGTGCTGAGCTCTGGGTGGTCTGCAACTCTGTAACTGCAAATGGAAAAAATAAGTAGTTATGTGTCAGCATTCTGTAAATGTGGTTTTTAAAATAAAACTTCCTTATGTTTGGTTTTCAGTGTTATTTTACCCAATTTAGTCAAAGGAAAGAGGAAAGTACTTATTTGCATGAATTGTGTGTAGATTCCACTTGTTTTGACATTTTGATATCCATGCAGTTTATTAAACCAAAGATGTCAAACTCAGTTCCTGGAGACCCACAGCCCTTCAGCTCCAACTCTAATTAAACACCTGTAGCAGCTAATCAAGGTCTTTAGATTTACTTGAAAACTAAACATAGGTGTGTTGGAGCTAAACTCTGCAGGACTGTGACCCTACAGCAGCCGAGTTTGACACCCCTGAATCAGACATTTCTGAGCGGGTGTTTACACAACACCATTTTCAACTAAAGAAATCTTATGCATTTTGGCCATTTATTTACGAGGCAATGGTGTTTTGGGGTTCTGAGAACTGAAATTTTTGAAAATGTATTTCAAATTGCAAGTCTTCCTCTAAAACACAAAAATTTGAATTTGTGAAAATGGTGACATCTGCACGTGTATTACATATTTGCGTGGTGTTTCTTTAAAAGTATCATTGCCCATTACTGGCCTGGTATGCATAATACAGCGTTTTAAGGCGTTTTTGACCTCTCAAAAAAGGACAAACTTTTCAATTTTTATCATGTTGTCGTGTAAACTTACCCTAAGTGTGGCTTTAAGTGTCCAAATACTTTTTGCACCTCACACATATAGAGCTAAAGAGGATTGTTCTCATCTTGGTATAGTACCAAGAATGCGTAGGATAATTTGGGTATAACTTCACAAGAAGAGTTCATGAATAATCATGTGCTAATACCGAAATTATATATTACTGTATGCTTTGGACATAGATCCATGTAGCCACTTTTATACAATTATCATAATCATCTAGAAAGATTGTATGCATGTTCAGAGATATTGAGAGATGGTCTGGTCTTCACAGTCTTTTGTTCTGTTGGCCCACTGCAACACAAAACATCAAGGAGTCATGAACTCATGGACTTACCTGTAATATGTGCAACTGTGCTCATGGAGGGCAAATGTTGCCTTATCCATTGCATTCTGATATTGGGCAAACTGAGCAATATCTGAATGGCTCCTTCCCAAAATGACCCTTCCTATGTCATCCAGGCTAAGGTCAATTTCCCATTTATTGATGAGTGATGTTGAACTCTTCATTAGGGAGTCGACAGAATGATGAAGAGCACTAGAAATCTGATTGCTGCAGCGGCTGAAGGAACGCCAGTCCCTCACAACTGAGGGAAGTTTCTGTATCTGCCCTCCCTGAAAGCGGTTCTTGCAGACTGTACAAGTGCCATTATCCATGTGTGACTTGACATTGATCAAAAAGGCACCTTTACGGCGCATCCTGACAACATCAAAGCCTTCGCCCGCCAGGTTGTAACCAGGTACAAATGGGGCTTTCTCACATTCATCATGAGAGCCTGTATGACAAGCTGAACTTGTGTCCCAGTGTGTCAAGATCAGAGAAATGCAGAGAAACATGGGGAAAACACACTGATTTGTCTTCATGGTGATGTCTAAAAGGGAATATCCAGAGGAATCACATGTATTATTTAATTTGTTCTAAGATGGAAAAATATAATATGCATGCAGAGTTTAAACAGCCTTGTTTTTGTGGTCATAAAGATATTGATATTTTAATAATTAGAATATTACTGTAAAAGAAAGGCTTCACTTAATTATGGATTTATTTATTTATTGATCAATACTGTTCAAAATAACAGCTCATAAATCTTACCAACCGAGTAGATTTCATGCAACAGTCTGTTAAAGCTGTTGCACCACAATATTGATATACCTCATAAAAGTCCTTTTCTCTGTTCTTCTCTCGAAAATACTTTGTTTTCATGAAATTCTATTGCTGCAATGTCACTTTCTGGCATCCTGCTAATGCTGAGAAGACACGTCTTGTGGAAACGTGGCATTTGGCAAGGAATGTCTTCCTTTTAGGCCTTTCCTTCTTCCTTTATTTCATCCAATGAATGGTTTGATTTGGAATTTTTTGGGGGGAGGGTTCTCACAAGACTTTGCATAAGGGAGTGAGGATGAAGTGCAAGTTCAAGATTAATGAGATTCAGGACAGGGATCAAAATATGTGGCACTGCACTCAATTCAGATTTGTTTTTTTGTTTTGTTTTTTAGATTTGATCTTTCGGACTGACCTTACTGTCACTTTGCAAGTAATGAAACGCCTTCAGTTATGCTGCTACTTTGTTCAGTTAGTCAGTTTTGCTGCCTGTCTAAACAAATCTTAAGTCTTATTCAAACATTTTAGCTTCTCTAGGATTGGTCTCATCGACAAATACAATACAAATCGTGAGGTCTTTGTGTTCCTCCTGTCGACTCGGGCTGGGGGGCAGGGAATCAACCTCGCCTCTGCAAACACAGTTATACTGCATGACATTGATTGCAATCCATTCAATGATAAACAAGCAGAGGACCGCTGTCATCGAATGGGGCAAACCAGGTTAGTATAATCAAAAGGAAATGGAGATTGCCATAAAGAAGGGAATTTAGTTCCTGATCATGTTTTTGCATTGCAGAACAGTGCAGGTGATCAAGCTCATCAGCAGAGATGCGATTGAGGCCTGCATGCTCCGTGTGGGACAGGAGAAGCTGAAACTGGAACAGGACATGACTACTGATGGAGGTGAGTGTCAGCGCACACAAGCTCTATCAAACCTACAGGTCACAATTTACAAGATGAACCTCATTATGTCCTCCATCTTAGTGGTAGAAGGGTGTGGTATTACCCAAATGTTTCATATATTAAATAATCATATGATTCATTCCTGTTTTTTTGTTTTGTTATTTTATAACCATAAATTATAGATACAGAGCCTCAGACATGACATGCAGGAAAAAATCTTTATATCATGGCCATGAATTAACAATTTGTTCCCACGACTTACTAATTTGTCACTTCGTTTTAAGTAAATTCTAAGCACGATTTACTAATTTGTTACCTTGTTTTAAGTAAATCTTGAGCACAATTTACTCATTTGTTACCTGTTTTAAGTGCATCGTGTGCAAGATTTACTAATCTGTTCTGTTTGTTGAATGATTTTCACCTTCTTTGAGAACAGGCGACATCCTATTACAGCCCTGTCATACTTTATTTATATCAGCAGCAGCAATAGAGGTCTTATCTCACTACACAAAAAGTACGAAGAGTTTATGAAACCCATATGGCCCATTTGGCTCACTGCAGAGCCAAATGACATCCAGCTCCCCCACTCTGAAGGTAATGAGTGGTGCTGGACTAGGTCCTGTTGTCCTTTTATCAGTGCCCATTTTGTTAGATGCCTATTTGATGATATAAGGTCATATCAGCTGTGTGGGTCTTGTGAGTGTCGTGTGACCATCAAACATCCGTTTTTTCAGACCTGGAAATTCTGTCATTGTTGAAATGATTCCTGGCACTTTGGAAGATCTCTTAGCTAACAGTTAGTCACATGACTCTCACAAGATCTAGATTCTAACAGGTTATTAAAAAACAAGGGCATCTTTCACATCCCAGAAGTGCCATAATGTTAGCATAAGTGAAAAGTCTACTAATTTGAGAGCTCAGAAGCACCAAATGAACTTCTGGGTTTCCTGATGTTTAAAGGGTGTATATCAAACAAGCATGCATTTGGGATTCTCCCTTTTGGAAATTGTCTCCTCAGAAATATACGCTGTTTTATCTGCCATCATAAAGAATGTATAAAATGCTGGAAATTGCTATGTTTAAAGAACATAGCTTTAAATTAAGGTGTGTCTGGATATATTAGACCAGTGTTTTTCAAGCCTGTTGCTGGGACACCCCCAACGCCGCACATTTTGTCTACATCCGAAAGTTTACTCAGGCATAGGCAGTGTTTGCACATGAATGAAACCAATTTTGGACGGACTCCTATAACAGCATAATTGTTTAAGGATCTACAACAAAATAGATTGAGTTTTAAAAATGCATGAAAAAGTTGGTCAAAATCATGCATTTACATACAAACTGACCACCAACTGCAACCTTCAGATGGCTTTTTTTTTTTAGCTAAACTGTCCTGAAATCTAACACATAAGATGGATATGACGGATACAACTATGCAGCCTACAAAAAGAAATCTGTGGTATGATCATTGGGTTTGGACATGCCTTGACTCAAGACATTAGCTTATTAATAGAGAATCCAAGACCTGAAAGGGGTTTGTCAGAAAAAAGTGTCATTCAAAGTGTGTAGTCTTGGGGGTGCTAATCTACTTTTTAATAATTAGCATAATTAATATGGTAAACATTTTTTGTAGAATAAGCTTGCGTCTTATCGCTTAGAGCACTACATTGGTGAGGCATTGCACTTTTGAGATTCTCAGTAAGTCTTGGTAAGCATTCCTCTTCTCTTCACTTCTCTCTTGATTTTGGCAACAGTATTGTTCTCATTGTACATGTTACCTATTGGTTCAATTTTTTGGATATTTGGTGTAATCACTGCTATGCTGACGATACCCAACTATACCATATAAACACAATGACAAGTCCACCATAAAACAATGAATAGCCTGTCTCCAAGATTTGAAAATTTAACTTTCTGCACCTAAATGATGACAAAACACAAATCATTTTGTTTTGGTCAAATGAGAAAGAGCTGAGTACTCTTGACCCCCAAAGTCTAGTTCGTTGACAGCTACTACTTTTGTGTGCTCTAGTGTCATCATTATGATAACAAACATCTTCATTACTGTATTTGGATATTGCATTTTTCAATACATTTGGGCATACTTAGGTTTATAACGGATATGGTTCTCATCTTATTGATGAACAGAAATTGTAGTGTGCAAGTAAAGCTGTAAATTCCTGCATCAGTGTCCTCTGCCTCTGTAGTTATGTTCTGATACTTGCAACACAATTAAAACAATAAAAATCGCTGGACTACATAAGTGATTAATCTATTAGACATTCTATTAGCAAAAGTGCTTTTCTTCCTATTTTCAAATCAAAAACTTTAAATGCTGTTTGAGTGCAGGCCAGCGTTACATTGCACTGATATGCAATGTGAGTGCAGGCCAGTGGGTTGAATGGGGAAGGGGGAGAATCGTGCTCGGGCTTGGTACAAGGCAACTGTATTACTCCATATTGTTTTTCATATATCAAGGATATGGGTTTTATTGTAGACAGTGGTCTAAAGCGTGACAAAAAAAGAATACCACTGTTTGTTTTAGCTTTTATCGCCTTTGACAATTGGCAATTGCTTTCCTAAGCAAGAATAGTTTTGAAATTGTAATTCACACCTTCATTACAACTCAACTTGATTATTGTAACTCACTGTATTATGGGCTGCCTTTTTTTCTATAAATCGACTTCAGCTGGCCCAAAATGCGGCTGCTCGTTTGCTCATGGGCAGTCGCAAATGGGATCACACCTATGCAACGTTCTTTACATTAGTTACCGATCCACAGTGTTGAGGAGTAACTAGTTACATGTAATGGTATTATACAACCTGTCTGAGAGTTGCCACCATGGTGAGTGATAAAAATGCATTCCAGTGCTGGAAATGTAAAAATCTGATGACTGATGTGTGGTGTGGGCTACTTTATCAGTTGCTTTATTGTCCAGTTTGATTTTTGTTAAAGAAAGAGCAGACACACAGTCACACATACAGATTTCACTGATTTCTTTCCCAAATTGCAATCGATGCAGGGAAGAGGAGAGGCAGGATCCAAGTGCAGGCAGTGTAGTTTATTAATAAAACAAGGGGTAATCTAAACATGGGGAGAACAAAGTAAACACAACCAAAGCAACATCCAAGCAAAGACAACGACTGGCAAGTGAACAAAGCAAACACGGGAATAAACACACAAGGGCCTGGTTTCACAACCAGGGCTTAGACTAAAGCCCAGCTCAAACTGTACGATTTTGGCCACGATTTGGTCGTCTGAGACAAATTTGGAAAATTCTAAAAGATTCCTATAATCGTAGGCTAAAATATGTGGTCTTTGATCGTTAGTTTGACATGTTCACCGACAGCCGATTAATGGCCATTGCGATCAAATTTTACCTCCGACGAAATTCTGGCAGTGTCAGAAGATTTGGCGCACAGTCCTGCAGTGTGACTTCTCCTACAACGAACGTCAAACTGTCTTCGTTTTTCAAGACAAGCCATGATCAGAATTAATGCTAGAGATTAGATTTCTTCTAACCGCATAAACTCTGGTGCTCTTGACCTCCGCTCACGGATACGTTGCCTCTGCTATGATAAACACCGGTTGCGGTGCTGTTTCATGTGGGTGTGTAGTGCTGCTTACACTATTCTTCTTAAATACGCCGGTATTGCCGCCATTCATATACTTTTAATGATAGCCAACATTACAGCCCCGCGTGCAATGCTGCTCGCAGTCACTGAACGTGTATGGGTTGATAAGGTAAAACTCTGGACAAGTTTTCTTGCACGCACCCATTTTTAACGTGTCTTGACTGTCGTACAGTCTGACATTAATGACAACTGAGATCCCACAGTGTGACATGATCATCATGTTTGTACAGTCTGACAAGTACAATCCTAAAGGACTTTTTAAAAAATCACACAGTGTGAGCCCAGCTTTAGTCAGGTTTAGGCCATATTTCAATTAGGACATTTAAGTAATTTTTATAAACGTGCCTTAGAAAAAACATTACTGTTGTCCATCCTGAGACAAAAAAAAGGCATTGATATATTTTAAGATCAATCAGTGCAAGTTTATTTCAGTTGAAACAGCTCAGACTTACATATTAGTCTGGGACTAGGTTTAAGCCTTGTCTGTGAAACCGGGGGAACAAGTAACAAGCTTAACAAGATAACACAATACACCTTGGGAGACTAATCAAGGTGTACAGATGAACATACGGACTACAAACTGACTACAAAACACACAAGAAACACTTTAACAACAAGAGTCCAGACTTGAAGTGATGAAGGATTTTGAAGGTCTGACAGTAATCAGTGTTGAATTTACCCTGTCTGGTTTAAATGTTTGACAGTTGAAAACATTCGTTAGAAATTTAGAAATGTAGGCCTAATCAAAAAGTAATGAAATGTAAACAGTTATATTACTTTAAAAAACTAATTGAAGTAGTTACACTATAGTAATAAGTATACTTATTACATTTTAAATTGGGTAACTTGTAATATGTAACCTATTAGATTTACAAAGTAAACTTCCCAACACTGCTAATCCATTAGTGACGGTGTCTGAGTTTAAAACTCTGTTAAAAACACATCTTTACTCTTGTGCTTTTAACATTTAACATGCAACTGTGTTTATTTTAATTAAAAACAAAACAAAAACTGGAAGTTAAGATCATAAGAGATCATAAAAAGCAGCAATAATAATTTATTTAATATTAAGAATTTTCATATACATTACAGTAACTGAGACCAGTTCAGTTCTGGTTAACTGATTTTATTAATAAATTAAATATTATTACTACCATCAAATAATAAAACAATAATCATGACAATAAATTATTACTGAGTGTTTATTTAGATTATAATTCAGCTGATTAGAAACATGGATCACAACTATACTTCTTTAAAGGGGTCATTGCCAAATTCACTTTTACATGGTGTTTGAACATAACCGTATGTTGGCAGTGTCTGTACACAACCACCCTATAATTATAAAATCACCCAGTGTTTTTTTTTTTTAAATCCCCCAAAATCATAATCCCTTTTTCAGATCAAGCCATTCTCAGATTCTTGGCTGTGTGACTTCACACAGACCCAGGCCGCTCCCACGATTGTTGACTGACATTGCCGTTTTAGCACAGACTCGCCCAGAGTAAACTGTCATCAGTCCACCATTGTTTCGACGCCAGAGCAGGAGTTGACAAGAATGGCTTCTAAGCAACTGAGGTGTTTTGTTGTTGGATGTAATAATGAACATAGCAGTCGTCATTTACTCCCGACTTCTGAGCCATTGAAGATTACTTTTGTTTTTGAAGGGAATGCACCCTCAGATCTACTTAAATGCATCTATGTTTGCATGAATCAATGATGATCTAGCTTCACCTACAGAAGAAGTGAGTATAGTTTTTTATGAATCTTTGCAAATCGCCGTTCCTAATAATGGGCTTGTTAGCAAGTTCTGCGGCTAAAGTTTACAGTCTCAGAGAGAACATCTCATCACCCCACGGAAGAGAGGGGCGGGGTGAGCAGAGCTCATTAGCATTTAAAGAGACATGCACCGAAATGGGTCGCTTTGAACCGAGCTGTTTTTGACAGACTACCATTGAGAAATTTTAACCAAAGTATGTTATAGACTTTTCATTAAGACCCTAAAGAATCATATCAACTTGTGTAAAATGGGCATTCAATGACCCCTTTAAGGGTAAACAAATAAGTAGAACACAAGATTTAGAAAAGATTATTATGCTAATTATGCTAGTGGTGTTTTAATTAATCTTCCCCTTACTGTTCTGTATTTGTTCAATTTACGGCAACTAATTCTGGCCTCATTCTAAAGCTCCTGATACCCTCTGCTTACTCTGAGGCCAGAAGATCCCCTTTTTTTCATTAAAAACACTGTTCCTGCAACCACAAGAGCAACTAGAATGAATACACGACAGCTACACCAGCCTTTTCTCCTCCAGACATCTGTGAAGATGGTGTGTCAAACACTGATGCCATTTTCATTCGGTTGAGCTCATCATGCTTTGCCAGTCTCCACATCTTCGTTTCTCCAACTCTCACTCAAAAACAATCACCTTCTGTCATTACAGCTACAGTGTTTGTTGCAATCATGCCAATCAGCGGTGGACTTGTGAATGGTGGGAGGTGGACAGGTTTTAACTGACCACCAGTGAACACACCGGACTGGACACAGTACAATATCTGACAGCCATCACTAATGGCAGCAAGATGTTGGCTGAACTGAGGTGGACAGCGATTTTGACCATTTGCAAGAGGGTTGCCAGATTGGCAGCTGAAGAAACCAGCAAAAGGCACAGAGAATCTTGTTCTGGCCTCATAATCATTGCTCATACAAGTAGTTTGAAGGACAGCTGTTGGATTTGGTCAGAGGGTTTTGTAAAGATGGTCCATATAGACCTCCAAAGAGGTAGCCAGAGTATTCAGGGATTTTCTGAGTTGCAGAACACCAGTAGGTGTCCACTTTTGCTTGACGGACATGGTAAAAATCATTACATGTTATTTGCTCACAAGAAGACAAATCAAGGAAACCACAATCTTCAGAATATGTATAGCATTCATGAATATTATAACCTTGTTGTACTATTTCAGAGTGTAATAAAGTGGGATAGTAATATGGAGGGCAAGAATAATCACCAGTAGCTGGGTTTTTCTGTGCTGTTTCACCACAGATTTAATTTCCATCTAATTTCAATGAAACACATGTTTGGTAAATGCCACCAAAGCTAAGATTGGTGATTGGACCCTCACAGGAAGCATCATCTATGTTTGCCTGGAAGTTAAAATTTTGGGAATCTGGATTAATGCACCCTGGACGTTTGTTTACTTCATAGTATTGCTCTGCAGCCTGACGAACTGATGAAGCCATTTTATTTACTGTTGGTACTGGGAGGCCTGGGAATGTTGTTGGATTCAGAAAATAGTGAATTGGTAGCCCAGAGCGGTCAATAGCCACCAGATTATTGAGCGGACTCTCTTCCCACTTCTGCAGAGTGATGCCTGGGTAGAATAAAGCCCCTCCATGGCTCTGCATTAAAGAATATGCAACATTACTCTGATACCCCCGGATTTCAGAGCTTTCTTGAGATTCTTTGCTGCTAATATCAAATTTAACTTTGTCAAAGAAGTTAAGTCCTGCTGATGCAGAAATAGTCCTCTTGCACCAAAGTGGCACCAGCATCAACACTTGTGATGACATGGGTGCCATAATCAAGTATGAGTTTCTCTGACAGATATGTTGTTTGACGAGTTTGATTGTTTTCGATGGCATCTGCAATTTACACTGCCTGTTGAGCAAAGCGGGAGTCCAGAGTGAAGTCAGGATACGCCTTTACTGTGTACAGATGGTTACGGACCTGAGAAAAATAACCAAGAGAAGAAAATACTTTTTTTTATCTCAATGTAGTAAAGTAGAAGATGTTAAGTAAAATTAAAAGTTCTAAATAAAATGTATAATTATACATTTGTGTCAGGGTTACTCAAATCTGGAACTAGAGGGCCACTGCCATGCAAAGATTAGGTCAAACCCTAATCAAACTCGCCTTCGTGGAAACCTGATTTTTGTTTTATAAATAATTAGTTCAAACATTAGCATGTAGCCTTCAAATATTGTTAAATTATGTAAACACTGAACTAAGAAGATCAAATGAAAGTAATAAAATAACAGAGAAACACATTACAGACAAAACAAGTGCTGCAAGACTTGTTGTACTGCAAGACTTACACAGATTTGACATCAGAATTTTTTGTCACACCCATTGCTTTGGTTATCACTATGTCAAACAGGAATTTCAGATTCAGTCCCGCATTTTAATCATCACTCTCGCAACTTTTACAGTTTGTACTTAACAGCATGAAAAATGAAAAATATTCAAATTATGAGTGGGTTATATACAAAAAATGTGCAAAGTTACAGAGTTACAGCTTAAAACCTCTCTCTTGTTTGTATATACAGCTGTGGTCAGAATTATTGGTACCCTTGGTAAATATTATCAAAGAAGTTAGTACCCCTAGAAATTCTTATGATAAAAATATCCCTAGAGTATATTCCCATTTGTATTTTTGTACCACACCAGGGTGACTACGAACATGAATACGAACATCCAGCCATGACTCACAGGAGTATAAATATAAGGGAACACAAAGGCCAAATTCGATAAATCATCCATCACAATGAGAAAAACAAAAGAATATAGTTCTGATGTGCAGCAAAAGATTGTTGACCTTCACAAATTAGAAAGTATCTGTAAGAAAAGAGCTAAAACATTGAAAATCCCCATTCCAATCAACAGAAAATGTTACAAATCTGCCTGTGTGTCTATATTGTCTTAAAGCAAGGTGATATGGATGGTTTGAGTGGTCAAATACTCTTCAAGGATAACAGCTGGAGAATTGCAGAAATAGTTTAATCTTGGGGTCAGAAAGCCTCAGAAAAGTAAAACACATAGGATAAAATGTACCCCATGTGTACAATTAAATATATTGCTTTATCTTTAATGTTGTGTGCCTATTTTTCTGCTGGAGGTCCTGGACATACATCTTCAGATACATGGCATCATGGATTCTATCAAATATCAACAGATAAAAAAGCTAAACTTGACTGCCTCTGTTAGAAATCTTATAATAGGCCGTGGTTGGATCTTCCATCAGGACAATGATCCAAAGCAAACATCAAAATCAACACAAAAATGTGTCACTGAGCACAAAATGAAGCTTTTTCCATGGCCGTTCCAGTTCCAGTTCCCTGACCCAAACCCTATAGAAAATGACTGTCACCAAGGCACCAACATGGACCTTGGAATCTGAAAGTTCTGGAGAGATTCTCTATAAAATAATGGTCTCTGATGTCTTGTCGGGTGTTCTCCAAACTCATCAGGCATTAGAGAAAAGATTCAGATTTTACCCCATTTTAAAATCTTTTTTTACAGATTAATTTTTTTGTACATTTTTAAAATAAATGATCAAAAGGATTTATTTTCACAGATTTCATTGTTCATATTTACCAAAGTTATCAATCATTCTGACCACGACTGTATATATATATATAGATATATGCAATAAATATATAATTTAATGTATTTCATGACCTAAAAAAATTTAGGGGAATAACTGGAAAATATGCAATATGGTTTTGACCTACTTGAACCTGTGATGTTACAGAATTATCTTTCACTTGGTGAGTTTTCATACGTCGGTTTTCTTCTGAGTATTTTCCATTGAGCACAGAGAGGAAGGAAACATCTGCATTGATGGAGCTTGATGTGGAGCTTGTCTGGTTCAGCCATGACGTGATGATCTCAGAGTTTGTTTCCACTCCGCTCACTTTCTGTGGAATGACAAAGACTTCATCTGGAATGAGATAGACACCATCTTCTGTGGTCTGACACTGGGAATAACTCAGGTTCATTACCCGGCCCATGTCTATGTTTCGCAGGTTATCCCAGCCTCCTCCTGCTAGTACCTCCAGCGCTGTCATACTTGAATTTTTCCGACATTTGCCAAGTCCATTACTGGGACGAACGAGTGGATGAAGGTTGCTAACATTGATAAAACAGCAGATCATCAGCAGACACGATCCTCTCGACTCCATGATCACCAGAAGTTTTCTGTATGAATGCAGTGCTCTTCTGAATGAATGCCTTATTTATATCAGTCACAGGGGGTGTTGACTTCAAAAAGCATTTATCTTTTCATTTTCACATTCAGTGTTTAAGATGTTTCCTTAACATACTTCTCTTTTTTTAGTCTTGCATGAGGCCTAAGGCAATAATTTGTATATATATATATATATTACAATAATGTACAGTATTTGAAAAATAATGTGTTTTTTGAACATTAAAGCATGTCAACATATTCTGTTACACCAAATACACAAAATAATGATCTTTAAAAAAGCATCATATGACCCCTTTAAAAAAAGATGTCTTAGACACATTTTAATTACTTGAGTCCAGAGACCTAATGTATACAATGTATAATAGCTTCCCCAAGTCTATCAGTACATTGTTTTCTGTGTGTGATACACACCTACAGTAATCAGTACTACTCTGAATGGTTAGTCAACCATTTGTTTACAGTATTTAGTTTTAGCTGTTTTGATTATTGCATAAGCTATCAACATAATAATTAAGTAATAATTATCAACATATAATTCAGAGGTCTCAATCAGGACATTCACTATGATGTGGGTGAAATTGTATGGCCAAATTCTGCAAATGCTTAATGTTAATGACTGTATTATTTTCGATAATTTTCTTATTTGTAAGAAAACGTGAAAATTACATTGTAATAATTCTGAATAATAATATTGAATGTTAACCAAAAGTTCTCATAGCATGGTTATGTGAAAGGAAACATCAGTATCGGTGAAGTATCAGCCCCACTTCTATTGCACAGTAAGTGTTTTAAAACATGAAACAGTGTTCTTGTAGCAAATCCCTCTGTCACACACCTGACTGAAAGGCTCATTATGCTGCTCATTATGTGGGCCTTTGTCTTCTCAGGTGTGAACTACACTATTATATTCATGATCATTCACGCCTCCTCGCATACAGGCCTTCTATACAAAAAGTGACTTAGAAAATTTTAATGAATTTATTGTTTTCTGTGAATGAGAGAACAGGATAATTTTCACATCATTTTGAAGCAAAAACTCTAGTCTACAAGATCCAGTTTTCAAAAGTCTTGGGAACAAATGTTCTGTATGTGTTTTATGGCCTTATTCAAGTGATTTAATTTTTTTTGTTTTTCACTAACCACGCATAAACATTGCTTTCTCAAAAACACAATCATGTACATACATGCTGCTCACAATATTATTGTAGCCCAGTTTGTGCAGATTACAGTGTTATCAGACTTTAGCCATTTGTATGTTTATAAGCAACTGAAAAAAACATAAATGTAAGAATCAGAATCAGAATGAGCTTTATTGCCAGGTATGTTTACACATACAAGGAATTTGTTTTAGTGACACAAGCTCCATAGTGCAACAGAATGACAGTGACAAGACAGGACACAAATAATAAAAAGAATAATATAAAAATATACAAAATAAACAATGTACAAAAAAGCAAAAACACAATATATAATATAGACTAGTGCTGGGTGCCGACTCGTCAATAAATGAGTACAAAACAGCGTTTCCTAGCACCTGTCGCTTACTGATTGTTTGGAATTATAAATATGAGCGTAGTTCGTCTGTTAATATCACAAGCACTTTTTTGTTTTTTTTAGTTTGTTACTCAGGCAATGCGCTGCATGAGACAAGAAAGTAATATAGCCAAAACAACTGCATAGCCACTCTTTAGTGTAGATGCATGTTGATTTTATCAGACGATGCTGCGATTATAAATGAGAGTGACTCCTGGTTAACGTACTAAAAGGGGTCGTGTTTAGTCACTATTTAGTGGGGTATTTTTTGACAATATTCGCTCATCATGACAGTAAAATAGGGCATTCTAAGTCAATATACTGCAGTATTTCCTCTCTCAATCAGTAGAAAATATGGTTAACACCCGGTCATGCATGAAAAAAAAATACCGTCATGTACCGTGAAACTGGTATAATTTTGAAAAATACTGTGGTATAAATTTTTGGTCATACTGCCCAGCACTAATATGGACAATTTTGTATGTACAGGTATGATATATGCAAATTTGAAATGTAAATAAGTATGTGTGTTAAATAAATAATGTATACTAGTGTTGTGTGTTCCACGATTATTGTTAAGTGTTCATGAGATGGATTGCCTGAGGAAAGAAACTGTTCCTGTGTCTGGTCGTTCTGGTGCTCAGTGCTCTGTAGCGTCAACCAAATGGCAACAGTTCAAAGAGGGAGTGTGCTGGATGTGAGGGGTCCAGAGTGATTTTGCTAGCCCTTTTGCTCACTCTGGATGAATGGTGCATTAGGTGTGAATGGTGTTTTTTCAAACCTGCAATCGAATTCATTCAGATCGTCTGCCAGTTGTTGATTCTCCACAGTGCTGGGGGATGGTGTCTTGTAATTGGTGATGTCTTTCAGATTTTTCCACACTGAAGCAGGATCACTGGAAAATAATTGGTTCGTTAGCTTTCCGGTGTAATTCCTCTTTGCCACTCTGATCTCCTTTTCCAGTGTGTATTTGGCCTGTTTATACAAGAATCTGTCCCCATTCCTGTGAGTATCTTCTTTGGCCTGACGGAGCTGTCTGAGTTTTGCAGTGAACCATGGTTTGTCGTTGTTGTAGGTTAAATGAGTCCTGGTAGGAATGCACATGTCTTCACAGAAACTGATATAAGATGTTACAGTCTCTGTGAGCTCGTCCAGATCGGTGGCAGCAGCTTCAAAAACACTCCAATTAGTGAGGTCAAAACAAGCTTGTAAATCCTGCTCTGCTTCATTAGTCCATCTTTTTACAGTCCTTAATACAGGTTTAGCTGATTTCTGTTTCTGCCTGTAGGTCGGTATAAGATGAACTAAACCGTGATCAGAGAGCTCCAAAGCTGCCCATGGAACAGAGTGATATGCATTCTTTATTGTGGTGTAACAGTGATCCAATATATTACTGTCTCTGGTGGGACATGTGATGTTCTGTCTGTATTTTGGCAGTTCACGGGAAAGATTTGCTTTATTAAAATCCCCAAGAATGATTATAACAGAGTCTGGGTGTTGTTGTTCTGTGTCTGTAATCTGATCAGTGAGTTTCTCTAAAGCTGAGCTCACGTGTGCTTGCGGAGGAATGAAAACACTCACGAGAATGAACAAGCAAAACTCCCGTGGCGAATAGAACGGCTTGCAGTTAACGAAGAGCGCTTCTAGATCGGGACAACACATCAAAAACATGTACCGCCGCCACGCGATTTCCCCATTGATTCTGTGTCGTGGTCTGCTCTAAACAGCTGAAAGCCGGGCAGATGTAGCGCGCTGTCCGGAATGGCGTCATTCAGCCAGGTTTCCGTGAAACACAGAGCAGCAGAGTTTGAAAAATCCTTGTTTGTCCTGGAGAGCAGAAGAAGTTTGTCCATTTTGTTGGGTAGAGAGCGGAGATTCGCCAGATGGATGCTAGGCAACCGCGTTCGAAATCCGCGCTGCCTGAGCTTCACGCGGGCGCCGGCTCGCTTCCCCCATCTGCACGTCCTGAAGCGCTTGATCAGCGCCGCTGCTCCGCCAACTACAACATTCAGCAAAACGTTCGAATAATCGAAATCCGGTAGACAATTTTGTGGTGTGTTCTGCCGAATGTTCAGCAGTTCATCCCTGGTAAAACTGATCGTGTTTGAGAAACAAAAAACAGGAAAAACGAACAAAAACAGTACAAACACTGGAGAGCCAAGCACTGAGGCGGCCGTGTGCGGCGCCATTCAATGGATTAGAAAATGTCCATGTCAGGGCATGTCAAAACTTCTCCAGGGCCCCAAAACATCCTCGGACCCCAGAGGGTTAAACATTCCTTTACTCTTCCATTTGTCCACTTGTCAGCAATAGCTCAAGCTTGTGGAGTATGTCAGAAATTGAAAGGGCATTCATATACTGTATCCAGCATAGACAGTAAATAATGGGTTCTGTTTGCTTTTTACATCCAAATCCCACAACATCCAAACAAGCTGTTTTAGGAGCCTGGTTAAATAAATCTTCTTGTAGTACCAATCAGGAGTAGGGGGAAAAGGGTTACAAAGTGCATAGGGCCCAGAGGTTGACAGGGGCCCACTACACGCCCCCATCCCCCCCCCCCCCCCCCCATCCCCCCCCACACC
>NW_015507512.1:10659-31275 GCF_001515645.1 Sinocyclocheilus grahami | reverse complement strand
CCCCAAATTCACTGCACAGGACCCAGAATTCATAGCAATGCCAATGGTACTGATTAAACTTTAATTATAATGATATTTTAATGATACAAAGACCTCATTAAATGAATGACTACCAGTGTTACAAATAAAAATGTTTTAAAAATGTACTATGTGTTTGTGAAAAAAGCAACAAAACTTAAGGGGAAAAAACACTATAAATCAGTCAACAAAGATCAACTAAGGAGAGAGAAACAATACAAACCCTATTCTGAAAGTTAAAGCTCAGCAGTTTTTTTTAATGGTAGCTCCTTTAGTCAAAGTCATGTGATTGGAATCTTTTCATTTATTTTGATGACTAGAATGCCACCTTTAGATTTTGCAACAAAAGAAACATGTGTGACATCATTTCAAATAAAATAAAACCAAAAAAGTATTTTGGAGTTTGTTTCAGTGGTTTGAACAATTTCTGAAAAAAAACTTCACACTGGCCGTTAAACACTTGTGAACTGCAATTGGTCCATGATGATTACTTAATAGGTGAGTGTGCTTTGGGCCTCCTGGTTCTTTTATGTGGAAATCTTTTCAGGTTCATTTCTTCACTCATTTTATGAAGATCAAACACAAATATATCATGATAAATTTGTATGTATTTTACGTAAAATGTGGTTCTACAAAATGTTAATTTACTTGCGTTTTTACAGACACTAAAACGTACAATACTAACGTTTTTACAGCATCTACAGTGATTGTACACCACTGATGTATTTACAGCATTCAAACGTACAATACTGACGTATTGACGACACCTAAAACTTAAATTATTTACAAATGAACAACTTTACAGACTTACAAATGAATCCTTATAAATATTGAAATCGCCTTATGAATCCTTATGAATATTGAAATTAATTTTATCATTATTGTATTAATTTGCCATATCAATGGCATTATGCTTTCATATAACATTTCATTCTGTTCTGTGTGATTTCTGCCACCAACTCGTTTAGAAAAATAAATAATGTTAAACAAGACTACACTTAAAGGGTTAGTTCACCCAAAAATGAAAATTAGCCCACAAATAACCCACCCTCAAGTCAGGGATACGAATCCCAATGGTGCCCAACTCTGGGTGTGTGTTCACTACTGTGTGTGTGCACTTGGATGGGTTAAATGCAGAGCACAAATTCCAAGTATGGGTCGCCACACGTCACTTCACTCACTTTAAAAAAAAAACTACATTATTTAACGATTAAGTTACAGGTGTATGTAAATGTACAAATAAAGCATATTTTGACAGTACTTACCATGTTCAGTACTTACAGTACTTACCTGCCGCTTCTCTGCTCTGTGAGATTCAGCGATGGTTCAAAAAAGATGTGCAAATCTGCCCAATGTCAGTAGTGAGTCCGCTAGTTGGCAGTGCGCTGTCAGGAAGCGGGGCAGATCTTGTGCACATGGCCGTAATGAGTGTGACAGTACATCGGAGCTGGCAGCTTGAGCGCAGTTCTGCCCCGGAGTCTGTTGCTATCAGGGGTACCACTAGGCCTGCTACATATGCACCCCCTTCAGTACTGGCAAGAGGGATTCTAGTTCAAATTTTGTACAGACTGGTGAGACGCCGCCTTCTATGGGCACAGCAAAACCTAGCTCCGTTTAGTGAGAGCTGTGCACGTGCTGGGCAGGCTGAACCAGGAAGCAGACATGCTAGACCCAGCCTGCACCTGTATGCCTGTGGCTCTGTTCCCTCAGGTCATCAGATGAATCAGAGAGGACAAAAGCTTGTTCCTTCTAGTGGCCCCACTCTGGCAGAACCAGTCATGGTTCCCCAGGATGGTGCAGCTGCTTTCCTTGGCCCCATGGCCCATACCACTGAGGAGAGACCTCTTTTCCCTGGCAAAAGGGATAATTGACACCCCCAACCCGAGTTGTAGAGGCTCCATCGATGGCCCCTCATTAAGAGCCTTTGCCCCTCCCTCAGAGTGTTATGGACACTTTTTCAGAGGCCAGAGCTCCTTCTACAAGGTGTCTTTATGCCCTCAAGTGGTCTGTCTTTTCTCACTGGTGCACAGACCAGAACACAGACCATTTGTCCTGCAACATCTTGTCAATTTAGTCTTTCCTTCATGAGCTGCTGGACAGGAGGTGCACCCCATCCACTCTAAAGATTTATCCTGCTGGCTTTGGCATCAGTTAAGTGAGTTGGTGACTTGCATGTGCGCTCTGTAAGCGCTTCCTGAATTTGGGCCAAACAACTATAAGGTTGTTCTTAAGCCAAAGCATGGCTGTGTGTTCATTAAGAGCACATGTCATATCGCTGTCTGCTCTCCCTGCTTCTGAGGATAAGCAATCCTATCTACTCTGCCCAGACCATGCACCCAGAGTATAAGTAGAGCACTCTAGCAAATTCAGGCAATAGAGGCAGTTTTTCTGTGCTTCAGTGGCCACACTAAGGAGCTGCCTGTTACAAAGCAAAAACTTTCTTAGAGTATAATGGATGCAATAGTGCTAACCTATGCCTCCTTGGACTTGCAGCGTCCTATTAGAGTGAGGACTCACTCCATTAGGGGAATGGCCTCCTCCTGAGCATGCTCTGGAGGAGTGTCCACTGGCAACATCTGTTTGGCAGCCAGCTGGTTCTCCCCATCTACCTTTGTCAGGTTCTATAACCTGGACAATCCTACCCTTCAGGCATGAATCTTGTCTATTTAGCTGACCCAAAAACCTCTGTGTGGTCGGTTTGAGCGTTTGCTGCTTAAGGGCCTGTCCTAATGTTTCAGCCTCACAGACCCAGGTCTACTTGTTGGGCGAACTCTTCTTTACCCTCAAGTATTTTTATTCTAGTATTGGCAGGAAAGCCTGGTATGGGCCCATAGGTTGAGTGCACCCTTAGGCTGGGCTTGTAGAATAGGTCTTCTGTTCTGTGCTGGTAGCACAGCACTATTGGATTGCATTCTCAAGGTGTCAGTAACTGACACAATGTGAGTGAACCATATTGAATGGCAACGTCTTGGTTATTAACGTAACCTTGGTTCCCTAAGATTATGGAAATGAGCACTGCGTTGCTGGCCATGCTACTGTGCTTGTAGCTAGTTGTTGCTTGCCACTCTTCTGTTGAAAGATTCTGATGAAATGGCATGTAGAGCCAACTTATATAGGCAAATGGCCTGCCTATTTCTGGCTAATACATACTGAAAGGCTATTTGTCTGTGCAAGTGCACAACAATAAACTATTCAACAATAAAATAGCCAAGTTACCTGATTACTTTAAATGTCTATAAATATCACCATCAGTTCATACTGCTGTTAACACTTTCTCAGACAAACGGATGCATTGAGACGTGTTTTTTTATTTGGCCAGATGACGTTTCACATATACCCCATTGAAGCTATGCCACAACTGTTCACTCAGATTACACAAGGGAAAAAAGCTCAGTGACGGTTCAGTAATATCAGCTGTGACTCTCATGGGTGTTGTGTAACCTGCTGGAAATTCTGCAGTTGTTGAAATGATTCCTGGCACTTTGGAGGATCCCTTAGCTAACAGTCAGTCACATGACTCTCACAAGTTATAGGCTTCTTGCTAGTTCATTTTTTTATGCCAGTCCCTCGCTAACTTCCCTCCATCTCATTGACTTGGATATAGGCCATTGATTATATTCCCCCAAGGAGAAAAGGAAGTGGAATGCAGCACTAGATTCTAACCTCAAACAGGATGTGAACAAGCAGAGGCCATCTCTTTAATACTTTCACATCTCAGTGCCATAATGTTCGCCTGAGTGGCATTGCTTAGGTCATTCTACTAATTGGAGAGCTCATTTGAAATGTTGAGGCAGGTGCTCCCCTCCGACTGCGCTGACCAAAGACATAATACAAACCCAGCTACTAGGGAGCATTCTTAGAACTTTGACTCATGTTCTGACAAGGTTCTTTCAAGGTCACAATGTTCTTCCATTAATATTAATAGAACGTTTGTTAATAGTTATTATGAATAATGTTCTCAGAAAAACATACATTGTTCATGAAACATTCTAGAATTGGATGTACATCTAACTTTACACGGCCCATTGTCAATTATTCACATTAGCATCATTATTCATCCTTAGCATATGTATCACATGCTTTGCAGTCACCTGAAGAACTGATGTACTACAAGACCACAAAGGAATTGTATATTTTTTGCTTTTGATGTGTTATTAGGGCTCATTATCACACTACAATACAAGATCACTTGTCAAAATAAATTAACATGAAACATTCATTTTGCAATTATTTTATTAGCTTGTACAGCTCACAATGTCATACATGACAGTAAAATGGCTTGCAATAATTCTGTAGAATTTCTATTGTAGAAGAAAACAACATAGGTTAACATAAATGTTATCTTGTGTTTGCCGAAAAGTTCAGAAGTTATAATTAAAAGTTTTTCATATTTCCTGACCACTAGGTGGCACTGTGCCTACTGTGCATGTGCCATCGATTTCCATTAAAATAAAAGCAATGGTCTAGAATGAGTTTGAAGAATAATTTTGAAATTAGAAAAATTGTTTTGTTCCTAGCCCTCATTATTCAAAAGTATTAGCTCAAAAGATAGGGAAGAGGGAAAATTGCATATGATATAACATCAAGATTGTCATGCAAGCTCTTCACCCAGTTTGAGTATGCTTCAGCTGGGCTTTGGTTTAAAACTAGGTCTGGAAAGTATTTCTCACCTCCCAGCACCTCTATCTTGTGTGTCATGAAGCCCTGGTAGAATCCCATGCCTATGTTATCTTTAAGGATTTGAGAGCAATTGTTGGAAACCATGGCATTGGCTGGATGGAACCTCAAAGCCATGTTTAACTCAATATTCAGGCAGTTCTTGATATCGGTCTCTGAGAAGCCTTTCAGGGTTGCAAGACAAGTTTGAAAAGCCGTGACTCACCTCACTCGCCCTCCCAGATGGACTTGACGTGTGTAGTGAGTGCCGTAAGTATCTATAGTTCTTCGGTACAGGGGTTTTGTTTCCTCGTCATATTGTGTCGGAAGTCGCTGGAGGTGTTTTGAAAATTCAGTGCTGAGCTCTGGGTGGTCTGTAACTCTGTAAGGCAAGGCAAGCTTATTTATATAGCACATTTCATACACAGTGGTAATTCAAAGTGCTTTACATAAAAGGAAGTAAAATAATCATAAATAAATATAATCACAATAATAAAAACAGGAATTTATAAAAACAGGAAGGATTTATGGAAACAGGAAAGAAAAAGGAATTTATAAACTTTTAAAATGAATTAAAACAGTTAAGAAAAGAAAATTATTATACATAAAATATTCAGTAAATGCACAGCTAAACAGATTAGTTTTGAATCTAATTTTGAATGTGACTAATGTTTTAGCACATCTGATCTCTTCTGGAAGCTGGTTCCAACTGCGGGCGGCATAATAGCTAAAAGCAGCTCCCCTTGTTTTGTGTGAACCCTTGGTAATTCTAACTGACTCCATCCAATGATCTGAGTGGTCTCAACAAAATGAAGTTATCTGTCAGCAGATTCTGAGCGGGGTTTCAAAATAAAACTGTAATTTGCCTGACATTTGGTTTTTCATTGTTTTTTGACAGTTATTTTGTCAAAGGTTGTGATAAGAAAGTACTTATTAAAGAATGTTCTGGGTTTGTTTTTCAGATAAAACCATGATTTGGCTGAATTTTCAAGTGTTTATGCCTAAATTGTTTGGTCAGATGAGGATTACATTTGGTTTAACTACATCAGGATTTTATAAGCCCTGACGTGACTCTGAACAGCCAACAAGAATGAACTTGAAATATATGTAAATTTATTTTATGATGTTAGATTGTGTGTGTGTGTGTGTGTGTGTGTGTGTGTGTGTGTGTGTGAAGAGTTCAGATGCAAAAGCCTCTAAGTGCCATCTGAAATTTTCTTCTAAAATTAGTATTTTTCTCAGGCTCCTATGTTTATGTTCAGTTATTTCACTTTAATGGCAAAGAAAATAACCAATTCATTTCCATTAAAGTGAAATTACTGAACCTACACATAGGAGCCTGAGTAAAATAAAAATTTCAGATATACATGTAATATACTTACACACACACACACAAATTATTGTATTCTCTCTCTCTCTTTATATATATATATATGTGTATGTGTGTGTGTTATCTAAAGATACAGTGTAGCAATGGCATCCTTTGCAGAAAGTAAGGTCAGAACACCGCTGTGTGTGCTGCTGCAGTGGCCTCTAGTGGTAAATTTTGTAGGAAGGGCTGTCACATCCAACCATTTTTTAACAAACATCCCAGTATGATTTATTGCAAAACAGTGAACACTAAAACATTTTACGGGGAACAAAAGTTAACAGAAAGAAGAAAGTAGAACTTGAGAGTCTTGAAACCTATTTTAAATTAAGATAACTGTTTTGCCAGGTTCTGGATTGAGTTTAAGGATGATTAAACGGTATCTATAGCCTGTATGCATACGGTGGTCAAAATTAATAGAACACTAGTATTTTCACCAGATAAAAATGGTTATAAGTCAGTTATTTTATCTTTTGTTGTAGTGTGTCAGTATATCAGTTTACATTTCCAAACATTAATTTTGTCATTAATTGTAATAATCCAGTGAGATTTTTTTTTTTGCACAAGGAGTCTGACAACAGCCAATTCTCCACACAGAGATCTGATCTCATCATCATCCAGTCTGTCTGAAATGACATGAAGAAACAGAACAAACTGAGACAGACTAAATCCAGAAGAACTGTGGCAACGTCTCCAAGGTGCTTCAAGACACCTCCCTGCAAAGCTACAGTACTGTTAAAAGTTTTAGGCACTTGTGCAAAAAATGCTGTAAAATGAGGATGCTGTCAAAAATAATGTCATAAATAGATTTTCTTTATCACTTAACTTCTTTCAACTAAATTAAATCAACATTTGGTGTGACCATCCTTTGTGTTTATAGCAACATTTGCCCTAGATGCACTTGTGCATAGTTTTTCAGGTAGCTTTGCTAGTAGGTCTAAAAAAAAAGTTTTTTAGCTGGTGAAAATACTATTGTTGTAATAATTGTATTTACTGTATATCATGTATATACCACTGTATATCGTACCATATCACCAAAATACTAGCTTTTGAGTACAAAACATCAATAATGATACCTTTAGAAAATGCACACAATAAAGATTTTTATTTTAAAGATTTAAAAAATACAGATCAGGAATATTAAGCCATTCAAAACAAATCACACATTACTGATTGGTGTTTTTATGCATGCTATTTAAATCAATACAAAGTTTAAATCATTGCAATGTAAAGAAAATATATTTTTCTCAGAGAGAACATTTGTTTTGATTATTTCATAGATATATATGTAGTTGGTTAACTTTGCAAATAATATAGTACCACCACCACCACACCTGTTATAACTGGATTATGATAATGATAATGATTACAAGAAAAAAAATGTAAAAAAAATGGAGAGTGTTTTGTTTTTCTTTTTAAACTAAAACATCCTTTATACCCATCACTATGTATTAATCACTGTGTAATTTCATTACAGTTCTGACAATTATCATAATTTGCATTTTCATTCTTTTGTTCTTCCTGACTCTTTAAGACACTGTCAAGTTTGTTCACACTCAAGCTAAGAAAACCTTTTTATTAAACAACTGATACCACAAGAGCAATTAAAGCTATCAGGCCATAGGTTACACCAGCCTTTTCTCCTCCAGACCTCACAAAAATTGTATTAATTTCAACAGGATTTGCCAGTTGCCATGTCCTTGTTTGTCCAACTCTCACCCCGGAAACATTACCTTCTGTCATTACAGCTACAGAGTTGGTGGCAGTCATGTCAACCAGCGGTGGGCTTGTGAATGGTGGGAGACGAACAGGTTTTAACTGACCACCACTGAATACACCAGACTGGACACAGTACAATATCTCACAGCCATCACTAACAGCAGCAAGATGTTGGCTGAACTGAGGTGGACAGCGAGATTGACCATTTGAGAGAGGGTTGCCAGATTGGCAGCTGAAGAAACCACCAAACGACACAGAGGATTTTGTTGCTGTGACATAATCATTGCTCAGACAAACCATCAAACCACTAGACAAAAATTTTTGGACAAAGAAATTTGGAGGACAGCTATAAGATTTGGTAAATGGATTTTGCAAAGATGGCCCATGTAGCCCTCCAAAGAGGTATCCAGAGTTCAAAGGGTTTTTCTGAGTTGAGGAACACCAGTAAGTGTCCACCTTTGCACGACGGACATGGTAAACATCGGCACATGTTTGGGAACAACAAGTAGACAACCATAAAAAGCCACATGAACGACAGTTTTTTTGGCACTCATAAAGAGTATAACCTTGTTCTATTGTCTCAGAGCGTAACAGGGTGGTGTTGTATTGTGAAGGACAAGAAAAAACACCAGTAGCTGGGTTTGTCTGTGCTGTTTCATCACAAATAGCATTTCCATCTGATGTCAGTGCAGTGCACTGTTGGTAAACGCCACCAAAGCTAAGATTGGTGACTGAACCTTCACAAGATGCATCATCTACATTTGCTTGAAAGTTGAAGTTTTTAGAATCTGGATTTACACAACCTGGAATAGTATTTACTTTATAGTATTGCTCTGCAGCCTGAGAAACCAACAAAGCTAATTTATGTACTACTGGTACTGGGAGGTCTGGGAATGTTGTTGGATTCAGAAAATAGGGAATTGGCAGCCCGGAGCGGTCAATAGCCACCAGATTATTGAGCGTACTCTCTTGCCACTTCTGCAGAGTGATGCCTGGGTAGAATAAAGCCCCTCCTTGGCTCTGAATTAAGGAATATGTGATGTTACCCTGATAACCACTGATTTGAGAGTTTTTTTGTGATACATTGCTGCCAAAATCAAATTTAAGTTTTTCGAAGAAGGAAAGACCTGCTGATGAAGATACAGAAGACAATTGTAACTGATTCTTTGTGACAAAAGACATTTTTAAATACTCCTCTTGCACTAAAGTGGCACCAGCATCAACACTTGTGATGACATGGGTACCATAATCAAGTATGAGTTTCTCTGACAGATACATTGCTAAACGTGTTTGATTGTTCTTAATAGCATCTGCGATTTCCTCGGCCTGTTGAGCAAAGTGGATGTCAAAAGGGAAGTCGGGATATGCCTTTACTGAATATAGATGGTTACGGACCTAGAAACAAAAATAAAGAAAAAAAGACAGATGGTTTATTTCAAAGGTCTATTTTAAAGTAGGGCAAGCATACAGCCTGTTTACACATCAAATATGTGACCCTGTCTGTGATCCAGGCTAAATCTGCTTATCGATTCAGATTCTTATCGATTCCCAGTTTCGATTCCAGTCAAACATATAGATATCAAACACATTTATTCTGTCTCTCTTTTTGCAAAACATTTAATTGCTGCTCAATACCATCAACAAAAATCAGCCGGCTACATAAAACCTGGACTCAATTAAGAGCTGTTTGTGTGCAAAATAGAGCTGCACGATTCCGGATAAATTGAAACTTTTTTAATGGAGAAAAAATATTAGACAACTAAACTAAATCTCATGGAATTTATGAATGGACTGATTCAATGACTCACTAAAGATGTACTTGTTTCATTACTGGATGAATCTCTTGAGAATGAATGAATCTCTTGAATGAATGATTCGAAGACAAATACATTTTTAACAGCCCCTTTTCGCCAACTAAAAATAAAAGATGCGCACACAGGAATTGATAGGTGGAATTGAAATTACAATTCCACCTATCAAATAACCGATTCCTGACCTTAAGTATCCGATTCTGGAATTGGAATTGATTTTTTCGATTCCCAACCCTAATTTTGTGGCCTAAAAATCTGTGTATAAATGCTGAAGTTAAATCATAATGGCAAAGTTGAGGTCTTCTGAATGAATCTTTTCTGTACAGTCATAACAATAAGAGTGAGAAAATATTATGTAATATTGGATATCTTAGTAAAAATTATACAAAATTAGAGTCGTCAGTATTTTTTAGTAATTACTTTCTGTAATTCAAACTGTTTAAAATTCCAGACTGCTGTTTCATGTAAATGTTGTTAGACTGTTTTTTTGACTTACTTGAACTCGTGCTGTTGCAGAACTCTCCTTCACTTGGTGAGTTTTAATACGCTGGTTTTCTTTGGAGAATTTCGCATTGAGCACCAGAAGAAAGGAAGCATCTGCATTGATGGAGCTTGATGTGGAGCTTGTCTGGTCCAGCCATGACATGATGATCTCAGAGTTTGTTTCCACTCCGCTCTCTTTCTGTGGAATGACAAAGACTTCATCTGGAATGAGATATACACCATCTTCTGTGGTTTGACACTGGGAATAACTCAGATTCATCACCCGGCCCATGTCTATGTTGCGCAGGTTATCCCAGCCTCCTCCCGGTAGGACCTCCAGCGCTGGTAAAGGCGAGTTTTTATGGCACTCATTGAGTCCATTACTGGGACGAATGAGCGGATAAAGGTTGCTGATGTCGATACAGCAGTAGAGCATCAGCAGACACAATGTTCTTGACTCCATGATCGTCTGGTGTGCTGAGTAAAAATGCATTTCTCTCTCAGAATTGCATGTCTTATATATTGTCAAGTCAGGGTTTGTGGTTTCACTGAACCAATAGGCATTCATGTTTTATTGAATGATCTGTATTAGAATCTGAAACAACAAAAGATCTTATCATATTCCTTTTAATTTGTCACATAATAACCAGATGACCGAAAGCAAAACTATTTTCTAATCTTTTGTTGTTTAACACACGCAAATATATAACTTTAATGTAATATCCATATTTGTCTGCTTCAATTTAAAATGGTTGCTTAGCCTGAACACTGACTTAATTACAAAAAGCTATTTAAATACAAATACTAAGAGTGCTGTTGTTACAACCTACCACACTATTGGGGTTAGTTATATTGATAGAATCAAATTTTGAATGTTTTAAATGTGTGCATTCATTTAATATGCCAGTCAAATTTGCTTCAAAGGAATTATGTCATTCCAATAAATAAATAAATAAATAATTGTACACATTGGAACCATTTTAACAAACAAACAAACCTACTTTTATAAATACAATTTCTGCAATCATTTATTCATCCTCATGTCATCCAAACCTGTATGCAATTCTTTTAAGGAACACAAAAGAAGATATATAAGGTCTTTATTGGGCAAAAAAGTGAATTTTCCCTCCAAAATGTTCATCTTTCCACAGAAGAAAGATACTGGTTTCTGATTTGTTAATCAGTGTCAATGTTCTCACACGTTTGTTAAACTATAGGGGGAGCTTTGAAAACTTATTTTCTCTAAATGATTTTAAAGTCTACCTAAGAAAAACAAAAGTTATTTTCAGTTCACAATTATGTTGACAATCCTTCAAAAAAACATACAAGCTCACGTTACAGCATTTGAGGTCAAACTTAAATCAGTGTTATCTGATCATGTTAATCCTATTCATCATGCCTTTTTTTATTTGAAGTCTTCTCCTTTTGTGTGTTGTTTGTTCACCTGGGTGAAATGAAAAACATCATCTGTTTTTCAGTTTATGTCCTATCCATTTGTGTATTGTTTGTTATGGTAGAATGCTAAAGTTGACATTTTTTTAGTTTCTATCAAACCTCAGGATCATCCTCCAGACGATGAAGTGGGAAAATGCATATATAACATCAGGATTGTCATGCAAGCTCATCATCCAGTTTGAGTATGCTTCAGCTGGGCTTTGGTTTAAAACAAGGACTGGAAAGTATTTCTCACCTCCCAACACCTCTATCTTGTGTGTCATGAAGCAGAATCCCATGCTCATGTTATCTTCAAGGATTTGAGACTATTTGTTACAAAAAAAGGCATTAGCTGTAAGGAACCTCAAACCCAGGCACCTTGATATCAATTTGACATAAAATATTAGTCAAGATTTGATCAAGATGTTGTAACATTATTTTAAATTTAGTTTGGATGGCAATTTCTTCAGTGGGTGAAAATAGGAAATTAATCCCACACTGAAATTGGTTTAATGTATATGTATAGGCAAATATGTTTGACGTTCAATTTACATCAAGTTTTTGGCATCAGTGCATATTTGACCGTGTTTTTTTTTTTTAGGTGAATTTGATATCTTTTCAACATCAATTGCCCACTGAAAAGTAATCTTTAACTCAATATTCAGGCAGTTCTTGATATCGGTCTCTGAGAAGCCCTTCAGGGTTGCAAGACAAGTTCGAAAAGCTGTGACCCGCCTCATCCTCCCAGATGAACTTGACATATGTAGTGAGTGCCGTAAGTATCTATAGTCCTTCAGTACAGGGGTTTTGTTTCTCCATCATATTGTGACAATCCTTCAAAAAGGCCTACAACCTTGTGTTACAGCATTTGAGGTCAAACTTAAATCAGTGTTATCTGATAATGTTAATCCTATTCATCATGCAATTTTCTCCTTTTGTGTGTTGTTTGTTCACCTGGGTAAAATTAAAACCATTCATCATTTATTTTTCAGTTTGTGTTCTGTCCTTTTGTGTATTGTTTGTTCATCTGTTAATTATTCCAACATTTAAAGTTATGGTAGAATGACAAAGTTTTCATTTTTCTAGTTTCTAGCTTTGTTACAGAGTTAAGACTGTACATGTCTAACCTCTGTTTTCTTTGGGATACCTGTTTGGAGAATATCGTGCAGTCTCTATGTTGTACTTAGTCTTGTTATCTGTCTGGGGAAAAAACGACAACAAAATGAAAAACCATTTTCCATTTGCATTTCTGAAAGATTTTTATTTGTTTTGTTTGGTTTATTTAATAACTGTGTTCTGTGGGAAATGAACCAGTGACCTTGGCGTCTTTATAGACAGTTTTGATTAATGAATTATCTGTTACAGATCATGAAAAGCTCTTATACTTTTCACTTTGCAATACATAACCACAAACACGCACAGGAATCAAACCATTGAAAGCAAAACTATTTTCTGTAGTAGCAGAACAAATACTGTAATAATCTTCTGAAATCTATTAGTCTTGAAAAAAAAACAACAGCTAAAACCTCTATAGTCATCTTCTTTTTCCACAAGAGATATCAAAATGTGAAGTTTCATTTGAACACTATACTTATATATTACAAAAAATTTAAATGAAAATGTAATTATTTTTTTATTTGTGTTTATTTGTTCTATACATGTCTATACAACTATCTAAAAAGCAATATGCAGAAATATTCTTCATTATAAATATGCTTAATATTCTTTTTGTATCATTTGTTCTATACAAATACAAAGTCTTATGATTTTGGTGAATATCTGCTACACCTGGGTCCAGTTAGATGAGCATCACAAGATGCATTGTAGGTGAAATACATGATGCCTCTCTTTAATTTACAGCTGTGTGAATGAGTTCCACGTTCAGGGCTGACCACACATCTCCCCACCATGTCATTATAAATGACATCACTGTCCCAAACCTCAAATATGAGTTCATGACCAAACTCAATTGATCCAAAATCATAGCTGATGTTCCATTCGGGATCATTATTGTCCATAACCACCTCAGTCTCCTCATACATGAGGTAGTACCAAACTTTCACGTAACCATCAGTACGTGTGAAGAGATCTGCTTTCAGGCCTGCTGCTCTCTGCACCATCACTACTAACTTGCCACGGCCGGCTTGCATAGGACAGCAGTTGTGGTCTAGATTTGGTGTTTGTGAGCATCCTTGATTCTCTTTGTGATTTACAGAAAGCATGTTATCTTCAATATACGCAGTTACTGCTCTTTTTAGATTGGCACTAACCTCAAGATCAGCCACCAGATGATGAAGAGGGAAAATTGCATATGATATGACGTCCGGATTGTCATGCAAGCTCATCATCCAGTTTGAGTATGCTTCAGCTGGGCTTTGGTTTAAAACTAGGTCTGGAAAGTATTTCTCACCTCCCAGCACCTCTATCTTGTGTGTCATGAAGCCCTGGTAGAATCCCATGCTCATGTTATCTTTAAGGATTTGAGAGCATTTGTTGGAAAGTGAGGCATTAGCTGGAAGGAACCCCAAAGTAATCTTTAACTCTATGTTCAGGCAGTTCTTGATATCGGTCTCTGAGAAGCCCTTCAGGGTTGCAAGACAAGTTCGAAAAGCCGTGACTCGCCTCACTCGCCCTCCCAGATGGACTTGACGTGTGTAGTGAGTGCCGTAAGTATCTATAGTTCTTCGGTACAGGGGTTTTGTTTCCTCGTCATATTGTGTCGGAAGTCGCTGGAGGTGTTTTGAAAATTCAGTGCTGAGCTCTGGGTGGTCTGCAACTCTGTAACTTTAAATGAACAACAACAAATCATCTGTCAGCAGATTCTGACTGTGGTTTCTAAATAACTGTACTTTGCCTGAAGTTTTCTTTTTCAGTGTTTTGACAGTAATTTGTTTAATGAGGTGATAAGAAAGTACCTATAAAGCATGCTCTGGGTTTGTTTTTCAGATAAAACCATGATTTGGCTGGACAATTTAGGACTAAATTGTTTGGTCAGATGAAGAATAGATGCTAATCTAAGCATCTTTGAGATAATGTCTCTCCCTCATAATATGCAATCCCAAGTCTCACAAGGAAAAATGCACTGATATTAAAGGAACACTCCACTATTTTTGAAAATAGGCTAATTTTTCAACTCCCCTAGAGTTATACAGTTGAGTTTTACCGTTTTCGAATCCATTCAGCCGATCTCCAGGTCTGGCGGTAGAACTTTTAGCTGTAGCTTAGCATAGATCATTGAATCGGATTAGACCGTTAGCATCTCGCTCAAAAATGACCAAAGAGTTTCGATATTTTTCCTATTTAAAACTTGACTCTTCTGTAGTTACATCGTGTACTAAGACGATGGAAAATGAAAAGTTACGATTTTCTAGGCCTATATATCTAAATTAGCCTATTTTCAGGTGCTGCGTAATATCATTGTGCCTGCTGCACCCATGGTACGGCAGTAAAGTTCCTTGATTATTACGCCGGAATGAGAGTATAGTTCCTAGCCTTATCGGCCTATAAAATCGCAACTTTTCATTTTCCGTTGGTCTTAGTACAGAATGTAACTACAGAAGAGTCAAGTTTTAAATAGGAAAAATATAGAAACTCTTTGGTCATTTTTGAGCGAGATGCTAACGGTCTAATCAGATTCAATGATCTATGCTAAGCTGCAGCTAAAAGTGCTACCGCCAGACCCGGAGATCGGCTGAATGGATTCGAAAACGGTAAAACTCAACTGTTTAACTCTAGGGGAGTTGGAAAATGAGCCTATTTTCAAAAATAGTGGAGTGTTCCTTTAAATTAACCAGCTACTTGCACTGCTGCTTCCTTTAAACTACATTAGGATCCTATGAGCCTTCATATATTTTACGGTTTCTGAACAGCCAATAAGAATTAACTTGAAATACATGTAAATGTATTACTTTTTTATAATATCAAGCTGGTATTCTCAAGTCCATTTATCATTAACTACAAGAAAATTAAGTAGCCTAAGGTAAACTGCAATTGAGCATCTGTTTTGTGTATCTTTTTGGATTCAATATGTATGAATTTCACTGCATTATAGAAGACAGTACCAAAGGAACTGATTCTGTTGAAAAATGTTAACATCAATTGCTTGTAGTTGTCACCTGCACTGATATTTTTGTCTAGACATAATGTAGCTTTGCGCCCTCTAGCGAGTAAAAATACCATGCATCTTGCTGAATAACTTTGTTTTGGTTGTGCTTTGGCTCTGCTTGTCTGTGCGGATGAATGATTAGAGGTGTAGTAGGCCTACACATGGATACACACCATCTTATTAGAGCAGACGGACAAATGAATAACCTTTTTTTTATTTTTCCCCAGAGGCCTGCCTTTTTGATAATCCATGGTCCAAACAATTATTGTTTGTGACACAAAACGTTTAGCTTAATGAGTCTTGTCTGCGGATATGAGTGATACTCGCCGATGAATGACGCATGCAATTTCCCGTGAAATCCGCCCCGCCGGTTCTAAAACACAAAATATTATAGTTTCAAGGTGTATTTGGTTAAAGACATGGTTTAGAAGATGGATTTTTGCTGGGGGTTTTTTTTAATTTTTTTATTCTAAATATTTTCAAAACAGTTACATAGTTTGCAAGTGTCCAGATAAATGACCAGTGTATTGTTGCCAAAATGGATGAGATTATTATATGATATATCATTTGAAATTAGTCAATTAGTTAAACCTTAACAGAAGGTATTAGCCTTAACAGACTAATTTATATGTTATTCAGGAATTCTTAGATTTCAATCTGCCCACCGTAGATGAGATATGAGACCTCTAAATAAATGCAAAGTATAACAGGATAAAGATCATTAATTGTGTAGGCCTATGTGCTTTCTCAGTTATCAAATCATCTAACAATATTGTATGCATGTTCAGAGATACTGAGAAAGGATCAGACTGTCATCATTCTGTGAATAAGTTAAAAAGTCATTACAAATACAATGCAAAAAAAGTCATAAACTCATATGTACTTACCTGTAATATGTGCAGCTGAGCTCATGGAGGGCAAATGTTGCCTTATCCATTGCATTCTGAGATTGGGCAAATTTAGCAATATCTGAATGGCTCCCTCCAAAAATTGCCTTTCCTATATCATCCAGGCTAAGGTCCATTTCCCAGTTGTTATTGATGAGTGATGTTGAACTCTTCATTAGGGAGTCAACAGAATGATGAAGAGCACTAGAAAGCTGTTTGCTGCAGCGGCTGAAGGGACGCCAGTCCAGCACAGCTGAGGGAAGTTTCTGTATCTGCCCTCCCTGTAAGCGGTTCTTGCAGACTGTACAAGTGCCATTATCCATGTGTGACTTGACATTGATCAAAAAGGCCCCTTTACGGTGCATCCTGACAACATCAAAGCCTTCGCCCGCCAGGTTGTAACCAGGTACAAATGGGGCTTTCTCACATTCTACCTGAGAGCCTGTATGACAAGCTGAACCCTTGTGCCAGTGTGTCAAGATCAGAGAAATGCAGAGAAACATGTGGAAAACACAGTGATTTGTCTCCATTATGATGTCTAAAGAGAAAATGCAGAGGGTTCAAATGCTAATATTTCATTATTTCTAAGATGGAAAAACATTTATGAGGCAATATACATGCAAAGGTTAAATAATAATGATAATCATAATAATGTAAGAATATTATTGTAAAAATTGCATAATCAAAGTCCAGAATGCAGTTTAGTTTGTATTATTTGTGGCATCGAAATCTGCTTTAAATATCTTATCTGTTAAAAAAAAACATCAGCTCACCAAGTTCAGTTTTACCTACCAAGAGTAGCTTTCATGCAGCAGTCTGTTCCAGCTGTGTTATACCACCATATTGACCTACTTCAGAAAAATCCTTTTCTCTGTTCTTCTTTCCAAATTACAGTTTCTTCATGAAATGTTTTAGCTGTGGAGTCACTTTCTGGAATGCTAATGCTAAAAAGGCGCACTGTAAAGACTGAGTCTGTGGCATTTGTCGAAGGGAGTGTCTTCCTGTCAGCCCAATTCTTCTGTGCTGGACAGATTTCATCCGCTGACTGGGTTTGTTTAGATTTTTTTTTTTTTTAGTAAATACCAGCTGTGCGGTGCGGGAGGGTTCTCATGAGACTTCGCATAAGGGAAGATGAAATGCAAGGTCAAGATTAATCAAACAGGACATGTGGATGACAAAATGTAGCATATTCCTTTTTACTTGCAGTTGCATGTAAGACAATGTATATTATGAAATGAAAATCATAGGCCTACTCATTAGCACATTGCATGGGAAAGTACCGGTCAGAAGATTTTGGATATATGGAAACACACTCATGTTTTTATATATTTATTTATTTATTTATTTTAGTATATACATTTTATGGTGGAAAATGCCAAATTTAACATTACAACAGTCCATGTAAATGCCTGAAAAAAAAACTATAACGATGAATTAAATTAATTTTAATGTCAAACAGAAAGGTGTCATCAATGGATTATTTTGTTTGTTTATTATGAGTGAGTCAACGAATCAATTTGTTCAAAAAGCTCTTGTTTCTAAAGTTCCTATTCATTGTGCGCTTCACACTCCTTTCCAGTAGGTGGCGGGAATGCACCTTTTAAGTTGGTTTGCCAACTGCCATTAAATCCTAAAAGAAGAAGAAGAAGAATTTGTTAAAAAAGATTCATTAATATTGAGGAACGGATTAGTGTTGTGCAAGAGTCGAAGACGATCGATGGTCGATTATTTCCGTCGGCGGAAAAAAAGACAAAGTAGCCGTCACTTTTCTGTAAAATGTAAGCTACTTTTACTCGAGGATGGCGTGTTTGATTATAGAATTCAGAAACTGTCGCAGCGTGTTTTTCTGAAGTACTAGAAAACTGCGACTGATATACAAAGTGCGCCTTCAAACGAAGCTCACGCTGCTATTTAGCCTAGCTTGCTGTGCACAAAGTTGATGGTTTACATTTATCCGACTCTATTTAAATAGCCATAAAGTAAGTGGAATAGTGACACGACAGTTGGCGTTTCACTGATCTAGGTTCAATTCATAATTAAAAATTAGGTTATTGTGTGCCCAAGTAGTACATTTTCCCGCAATAATAATTTTTAGGATTTTCTTCTGTGAGATATCCTGTCCAGCAGTTCTGTACATAAGGGTGACATATGTGACTCGTGTAATAATAATAAATTATTATTATTATAACAAAAATATTTTGATGTTTAATAATATTTTTGTTATCAATTGTAGCCTATTTTTTGTGGGGTCATATAATGTCGCCTGTTATCCACTGTTCATTTCTACTCACTGGTTTGGGTTGTTCACTGTGTTTGAAAACTTGTGACTTACGAGAAGTTGAGATGATACTAGAATTCAATACAGAAACTTGTTAAATGGAAGTAGTTACATTCAGCTATAAGCCTATATTAGGTAGATGAACTGGTAGGCTAGATGAGTGACTTTTCTTAATTCCTGTTATTTTGTGTGTGGGTGAGATGAAAATAAGACTTAGAAGACATTACATCTTTGAATAATGCCTGTTGTCCAGATCAACACTATTTAACTGATTACTCTGGGCCAGGGGTGTCAAACTCAGTTCCTGGAGGGCCGGAGCCCTGCAGAGTTTAGTTCCAGCCCTGCTTCAGTATTCATACCATGTAGCTTTCATATAAGCCTGAAGGACTTGATTAGTTAGATCAGGTGTGTTTAATTAGGGTTAAATCTAAACTCTGTAGGGCTCCGGCCCTCCAGGAACTGCGTTTGACGCACCTGCTCTGGGCAAACAATAGCAGTGCTATCACGTGCTTTCATGTCATGCAAAAGCAAGTCAGAGCAGATAGTTGGCGCCATCTTGAGTATGAAAGAACCTAAGATAGAGGAAGACAATTAACTGGAATTTGGAGATTAATAATGATATTAATTATGTTGTTACAGTGTTTGTCTTGTAGTTCCTACCAAGAAAGCAACCAGTACAATTATAAATTTAGTCATTTAAACTCACCAGGGGCCTCATGTATAAAACTTTATGTAGATTTCATCCTAAAAGTGTACGTACACACAAAAGCTAGATTTAAAAAGTTTTAGATTTCCAGAACCTGCGCAAAAATCCCATTATAAATCCCAGTGAGGGGAAGATTGTGCATACGTGCATCTCCACACCGTCTCCTCCCCGAAATAACCATATATGGAGCTTACAACGCCTAGTTTTATGATGCATAACCTCATCTGCATATAATTTCCATGCATATTCCAATCCACACCATGTTTAACACCGTCAAAGGTACAATTAAGACATTAAGGAAATATGAAATACGGACTATAAATGCCATTTGTGCCATACACATTAATCTTTATTGCTAAAAAATCATCCAGTATCCTTATGTTTTAGAATAAATATATCAAAATATCCATAAAAATCTGTTTAAAATAGTTCTCAGAATAATAATTTAGAATAGAGTTGATCTCATTTATTTCCATTGGTCCAATAATATTTCAATAAAAAAACAAATCAAATTAAATTAAAATAATGCAGTTTTGAACATATTTTAGCTATTTTTAGTGGAAAAATATAGGCCTATATTTATTGCAGTGTAAATACAATTATCTGACTCTGCGTGTCATTGACAACTTAATTTAAAAAGGAAACGTGCAAATCTTACCATTTTATTCAAGTTGTATCCTTCAAATACAGTGGTATTTTTCATAATGTTGTGGATATGCCTTCACACGACATCAACACTTCCGTGCAGCTGTGGTTGTACAGCAGTGGCATGCGGTGGTGTTTTAAAATGAGGAGGCAGTTATATATACTGTATGTATGTGTGTGTATATATATATATATATATAAGTCATGTCCTTTTTACACTTAATGTTTACACTAAGTGCAAATAGCTATAGATTCTATTTACACCTAGCAGGATTTTCTGCTATTTATACTACTTATTGCAGATAGTAGCAATTATCTGCAGCTCAGTATTGTAGTACATTATAAAACAGTATGCAATAATAACAATAACAATGACGTGATATCTGATTTGAAAAAGTAGAAAAAAAACTTGAACCCCGGTCGATCGCGTCAAAAATGACTTCAACATGTACTTTACCATCTGTGCCACTGGAGCTAATATTAGACAATAGTCTTTTGTAATGCT
>NW_015507512.1:10416-10643 GCF_001515645.1 Sinocyclocheilus grahami | reverse complement strand
TCTACTGGAGCTGTTATTAGACGATAGTCTTTTGTAATGCTTTGTAATCACACGTTGATGGGCGGAGTTAGTGTAAATAGCCTCTGCCAACAAGGTGGGCTTTAGGTATGGGATCATATTCCCGCCAAATGTATTGCAGTTACAGATAAAAAAATAACAAGCGTGAAACCAAAATTTTTTTAGAAATCCTGAAACGCTGTTTTTTTTTCACCCATGCCCAAACGTCT
>NW_015507512.1:7938-9953 GCF_001515645.1 Sinocyclocheilus grahami | reverse complement strand
CACAAAACTGAAATATTAATGCAAAATTATCCGAATTGCACACAAGATCATGTTTTCCTTGGTTATATTTCTGTGTTTTTTGTGCTCTCAGACATTTTGCGCACATATTAAAAATTTTTGTATGCTTATGCTGTTTTTCCCTTTGCTCTTTATTCCACGTTCTGCGCGTCCTCCAAATGTTGCGGTTAGAGTTTCATGTAAATCAGGGAGGGCTAAAACATCATCATTAGTCCACTAGTTCTAGATTGACAGCTCCTCCTCTAGCCAATCAGTCGAAGAGGGGCAGTGACGTCACTCCAATGTGCCTCATTACTGCCGATGCTCAGTGTTCTGTTCGCTTGTACAGGTGAGCATCTTTCCATACAGGACACCGTTATATGTGTCTTTCTGTCACTGCTGTACGCCTACCTGGCGATCCGTTAATGTTCAATGAGCCGTCCCAGCGACCTGTTGCGGTTATATTCATCTGTATTTATTCGCCTCTGGTCACATTGCGAAAGGGATCAGCCACTAAATGCACCGGCCTTGTGAAGTGACTGATGTGCTGGCTCGACTTACCTGACTGATTATAAGTCTTGTTATGATTATTACTGTTAGGAGAGGATAATATGAGTAAGAGCAGGGGTTTTCAAACTGGGGTCCGTGTCGTGACCCAACGCCAGGGGGTCCCGCAAAAAATTTTGCTATTCGGTATTTTCCGGACTACATGTTGCACTTTTTTATATTCTGAACGTGCTATGATTTATATTCCAAAGTGACTCATATAATGCATTTAATGTCAAATAACAAAACGTAAACAGGTAAAAGCGGGCACTTCAAGGTTTCTATAAATATATTTCTCATTTTGTGTGACAAGTATAACGTCAGACAGTATCGCTGAGTTTTTCTTCATTTCACGAAGAGGTTCACAGAGACGGCAAGTGCATTTTGTATGTTTTCTTTATTTTACAAAAGTACAACGTTTCACTGTTATTTTGAAGGTACACAGATAAAAAATAGATCGTTTTGAATGATGTCTTGCTCCCATCTGACGGATATCACATCTTTCCACTGATGTGAGTAACCCAAGTGTTCGCGCCAGCACCTCCCGCGCACACACAACATAATCAGTTCTACATTGCAAACTTTACATCGCAGCCTCTTCATCATCAAAGTAAATGAGACAACTAAACATACAAAAGGTATTGGTGACTCAATTTAGCTTGTCTCTTGTACAATATTTTGCTGGTCAGCACGAGCATCGCCATGCCATGGTGTTTTCCAAACAATTTTTTTGCATATGACGGATTCGCATCCCGCCACGACCCTCGCACTCTGCCAACTCGATGTGCTTTCATTTTCATTTTTATTTGTAATAAACACCTCTCTGAGACCTGTTTTTGTCAGATCTCCACTGTTTTTGTTCGATCAGTTATATTTTAATTGCATGTGCATTTTTTTTTTATTTAAACCTCCGTTAACCCTTAAATGCATGAATGTTTTGCCGATCCTTATATTCGGGTCTTTAGCGACCTGGACCTATATATACAGCACGGATGGATCTTTCTTTAACTGCTGCAATAGCAAAAAACTCTCTTGATATTTTAAGAACAATTACTGAAGAATAAAATGAAGCATATTTCGTTACCTTTTGAAACTTAAAAGGGTTCAATTTGAGCAGATGATTTTACCATCGCTGCCTGTCATCGTCAGAGCGCACTTCCACAGTACATTCAGCATCTGCCTCATATTCACGATCTCAAACATATTCTCAAAACTATCGTTTTCAGTGACTTCATATTCAATATTTTGATCACTGGCAGCTTATTCACCACATCCAGCATCAAATGACAGTGACATTTATATTTCATTGCTAGTATAGTAATTGCTCTGCAGTTGTCACGGAAACACCTGCCTCACCAGCCAAATCAGCCTCCTACACCCGCTCACAATCACCCGATTACTGATCACGGACACCTGCACCCACTTATCACACCACTCAAATACTCACTCACCTCATTCACTCATCGGCTGGT
>NW_015507512.1:618-898 GCF_001515645.1 Sinocyclocheilus grahami | reverse complement strand
TGTGTTATTACTGCATTTTTACTGTGTTATTCCTGAGTAATTTCTATTATTGCTGTTATTATTGTGTTATTTCTGCTATTACTGAGTTATTCCTGTGTTATTACTGTGTTATTACTGCATTATTACTGTGATATTACTGTGTTATTAATGTGTTATTACTGTGTTATTACTGTGTTATTGCTGTTATTGCTGTGTTATTGCTGTGTTATTGCAGTTATTGCTGTGTTATTGCTGTTATTGCTGTGTTATTGCAGTTATTGCTGTGTTATTGCTGTTATTA
>NW_015507512.1:0-546 GCF_001515645.1 Sinocyclocheilus grahami | reverse complement strand
CTGTGTTATTACTGTGTTATTCCTGTGTTATTACTGTGTTATTACTGCATTTTTACTGTGTTATTCCTGAGTAATTTCTGTTATTGCTGTTATTGCTGTGTTATTGCTGTTATTACTGTGTCATTGCTGTGTTATTACTGTGTTATTGCTGTGTTTTACTGTGTTATTACTGTATTATTACTGCGTTATTACTGTGTTATTAACGTGTTGTTAATGTGTTATTACTGTGTTATTACTGCATTTTTACTGTGTTATTCCTGAGTAATTTCTGTTATTGCTGTTATTGCTGTGTTATTGCTTTTATTGCTGTGTTATTGCTGTTATTACTGTGTTATTGCTGTGTTATTACTGTGTTATTACTGTGTTATTACTGCGTTATTACTGTGTTATTAACGTGTTATTAATGTGTTATTACTGTGTTATTGCTGTGTTATTACTGTTATTTCTGTTATTACGTTGTTATTACTTGTGTTAATTCTGTGTTATTAATGTGTTATTACATAGTTATTCTTGTGTTATTCCTGTTATTACTGTGTTATTACTGTT
>NW_015507511.1:66790-67257 GCF_001515645.1 Sinocyclocheilus grahami | reverse complement strand
AAGTCAGTGAAGGAGGGAGAATCTGTCACTTTAGATCCTGCTGTAATGAAAAACCCAAATCATGTGATGACGTGGTATTTTAATGACACCCGCATCGCTCAAATGACTGGAGATCCCAATGAGACCTGCACAGATTTTCATTGTCCTGAGAGATTCAGACACAGACTGAAGCTGGATCATCAGACTGGATCTCTGACCATCAGGAACATCAGAGTCACAGACTCTGGAGTTTATGAACTACAGATCAGCAGCAGCCGTCGTCATCGCCGCAGCATCAGCAGTGTAAAGAGCTTCGATGTTACTGTCATTAGTAAGTGTAATTTAGTCATTCAGCTATTTGGACTCTTACAGAGGAATATAGAGAAACATGATATTGTTACATATTTTTATTTTAGTACCTTGACAACTTGGTTCTGAAGTACCTTTTATGTCACTGTACACTCTAAAAAATGCTGGGTTAAATACAA
>NW_015507511.1:64348-66519 GCF_001515645.1 Sinocyclocheilus grahami | reverse complement strand
ATTTAGCAAGTGTGAAATGCAAATCCGTTTCAAGCTACATTTGTATGTGGTTTAAAATCCCATTCAAATCGCATTTAGAATTTAGCATAGCTTTTTTTGCCCGTGTCACTTTCTCACGCCACGTAACACGTAAACACATCAGACGCTGTTTGTAGAAACATCCTGAATGTCTTTGCGGAAACAAGGATGTTTCCGTCAAAATGACAATATACTGCTGGTCTACTCACATCTTTGAGTTTTGAGACCGGCGCATTCCAGCTGTGTTTCTGCTGCTGCCTCATAAGATTGTGTTGCTGTTATTGTTTTAGAGTAGGCATGCCAATGCAACGCCATTGCCACAGAAGCCAGTCTGAACAAGGCTATAGATCAGTCTTGTGCACTAATGATTGTCTGTCTTTATCTGTTCCAGATTCAGGTCCGTCTCCAGCTGCTGTAGCAGGAATATGTGTTGGTCTTCTGCTGGCGTCTGCAGCAGTTGGTGTGATTTGCTATCGCCGCAGGAGGTGTGATCGATCACCTACAGATATCATAATGAGAGAAAAATATCATTTAATGTGCAAAATTAGTTTTTAATTGTGATTTTTTTTTTCAGGACACGTCTTCTGGTCCCACAAGAAGATTCCCATGACATAAATCAGCAGAAATGCACTTCAGCCTGTACTGCGTAGCTGTAACTTCAGGAAATTCATGATGACAAAGCACGTTACCTTTTTACTTCTAAAGGACATTTTAAATCGCCTGTTACTAATGGTGAGAAAATGTCTACACAGCTCTGTTACAATTTCAGGCTTTTAAGATGTAAGAAATTAATCCAATTTAAATCATATCAGATCGTTTTCCACCTTTAATGCAGTATTAAAACCATCAAAATTAATGAAACAAATAAATAGAAACTTTCAAGAAAAAATTTAAAAATAAAAGACTTAAAGCAGCACTATGTAACTTTTTCTGTGTTCAAAAATTGCAAAATGTATATAATGAGCGAGTACATCATGAATTAATCTTCCAAACCGCACTTTTGTCTTATTCCGAATCACTACGGTACACTTATAATAAGTGCTTATATTCGGACTATTGACTATCGGGTCGTCACCGCTGCGGAGTAACACATACCTGCGTGAATCGCCAGAGACATAAACTTAGAGAAGTAGCTCCGGTTGGAATGTTCTTCCGCGGGATGTGTGCAGTTCTGTTTTTTTAACCGCTGGAGCACCAAAAGTTACATAGTGCTGCTTTAAACTAACTTGGTTGCACAAGAATGCACATCCCTCGACTAATATTTGGATGATACACCTTTTGCATTTAATACAGCAGCCAGTCTTTTTGAATATATCTTGATTGGGTTATTTTTACCGCTCTTCCTTGCAAAAGAGCTCCTACAGCCCTCTTCGAGACATTGCTCAAGTTTTTGGATCGGATTTAGGCCTGGCCTCAGACTCGACCTTTCCTCTTCTGAAGCCATTCCTTTATTGACTTAAAATCTTCTTCATCTTCAGATTTTAATGGAGGCCTGCAGGTTTTGTGCCAAATGGTCTGTAATTTGGTTTCATCAGACAGTAACACAGTTTAAGGTAGTCTCAGGGGCCTTTCACACAGAACGTGTTTTTCCATTGCACTGCGGTACTTTCTGATTGTTTTTCTATGTAATCACATTCTAGACAGACGGGTTTAACTGCGGCACTCGCGTCTTTTGCAACATCTTGCTCACAGCATGCCATTCTAAAAATGCGGCACTTAAGTTAAAAGATGTGTTTTTTTAAATGTTTTCTTTAATGTTACGTAAATCTGTTAGCAACCTTTTTGATGCATTTTCATTTAGTTTTTCCTGTTATTCCTGTTCTTGAATGTCAGTGTTGTACCCTATTGTCTCCACTTGTTGATTACCTTCACATGAATTCCATGGCACCTGTTTTGCAAATATGTTTGCTCCCTTTTCCTGATTGATTCTTACCTTTTCACAACAAGATCCCCAATGCATCTTTTGTAAGCTCTTGGCAGGCCATGGCTTCAACAATAAGATGCAACCAAGAATATAGAAATGTTTTTGTTTGTTGTTGTTGTTGTTGTTTTTAAAATCAGGGTTAATCAGCATCACTTACAATTATAACTGGAGGATTTTAATTATTTTTTACTGCCCTCACTATGTGTACACATACATAGCTATGCAGCAA
>NW_015507511.1:62688-63440 GCF_001515645.1 Sinocyclocheilus grahami | reverse complement strand
AGAGAAGACTTTTAATAACTATTATAATTCATGGAGTTAAAAAAAATTTTTTTAAAACATCTTCATTGACCAACTGGTACAGACTAAATCAGTGGAATCATTTAATTAGAATAGTTGATATTGTGACACCTCTTCAATTAAAAATATAGGGCTGTATATGATTCATGTGTATCAGTTCGGTAGGTGCTGTTTAATTTTTAGTTTGAATTTTAAGGTGTTTAATGGCGTTATTGTTGATGTTGCAAACGCATTTGCATTGTTGCTGCGTATGGTTAAAACTGTACAAAATGACAATGATGCAAAGCAACATAAATTATTTAAAAACATGTAATTGAAAAAAATATAAAATTCATGGCAGGTAAGAAAAAAAATGAAGTTGTAAAGGATTGGCCACCAGATAAACATACACCCTAACACAACATACAATTACCTAACATACACAATATTTGGTTTTGTATCACTAAACAATATCTTAGACCACATTCTCTTGTGAGTGCCATGTTTCTTTCCTCATACAGTGTGGTTTACTTTTATCTATTAAAAAGCATTTATCTTTTCTTAGTACATTTGCACCCACACATTAAACCTCTTGTCGATTTTATTGATAACTTGAATTTAAATCCTCGAATATATATTTTCTAATTCATAGATCAAAGCTTTTTACAAAATATTTGTATTATCTGTTCTCTCCTTTTAATCACTTGTAAGTATGACATCATAAACCAGAACAGCCACAGTAGCCACACCCACCA
>NW_015507511.1:52369-62037 GCF_001515645.1 Sinocyclocheilus grahami | reverse complement strand
AAAAAAGTGCAGGTAGTGTCAATGTAAGAAAATGTATCCTAATTTTTTAAAACAAAAATATGAGGGACTTATTTGGGGGCTTTATGATAAATAACTACGAACTTTAATTGTTGGAAAAAAAATAGTCACCAATATCAGCACTGCCACTGCTGTACCTGCACAAGTGTGACAGAGTTTGCTGATGTTCAGATGTCTCTAGATTAAATAAAATTCACGGCATTGATGTTTGCATACGAAACAATCACTGGCTCTGCACCCCTTTACCTTAAATTCACTATTCAGACTTATATGCCCTCCAGAAGCTTGCATTCTGCAAGTGAAAGGCGGTTTATAGTGCCATGATCCCAAAAAGGCACAAAATTACTTTCACAGACTTTTACATTAACTGTTCCCTGCTGGTGGAATGACCTGCCCAACTCAATCCGAGCAGCTGAGTCCTTAGCCAACTTCAAGAAACAACTAAAAACACATCTCCTCCATCTACACTTGACCCTCTTACACTAACACTCTCTATTCTATTGCTATTATATGTACTATTTTTCTTTTATTTATTAAAAAAAGACCCTCTAACACTAGTACTCTCTATTCTATTCTTTCTTTTTATTTATCATAATAAACCCTTGCTACGTGTACAGCATTAGACTAACTAGGACTTGTCACTGCACTTACATATTTTTGCTTTTTTGTTGTTTTGACTGCTTTTATTTTCCTCATTTGTAAGTCGCTTTGGATACAGTTTAATAATGTGTGGTCTGGTTGCTGATGGGATTGTTGAGTACACAGCTGTAGGTGTTTTTATTTTAGTAGCCAAATAGTTTGCAGTTTTTTAATTACTTGGCATTTATAGGTAGGCCTAATCATCATGTGTCGGGTATTTTCTGTTGGCTGTTCAGAATCAGAACCTGCGATTTGCGAATGAATCACTCTTTTGAGCCGAATCTTTTCCATATGAATTGGTCAAACGGGTTAAAGTGAATCGTTCGCGTTCGAGTCTGAATTAAACAGCTCACTGATCCACTGAATCGTTTGGAGCAGCTTCTCAAAAGTAACGTGTTACTTTATTTAATGTAGAGAACAAAAAGAGGGCTTAATGAAGTGAATCCTTACCTGCTGTCATTTGAACCAAAATATATAATTTTATTCTGTTTTCTGTCAGTGATGAAGAACGTCTTTATCAGGTTATGAATAAATATTGAGAGAGATATAAACGCCCCCTATTTTTGTAGAGGTGAACTCTTGTTGTGAACACTAGAGAGAGCTAGTCTAACAATGTAATCCATGGTATTATATCCAGCGTTCACGGTTTAGCTGGTTAATATGACCTTGTTAGCAAAGATGCCGTAATTATACCATTTTTGCAGACAAAAAACACGTTTCCATTTACGGCCATTTAAATGGGGTCATGGGGTTTTTGGAATTTATTTATTTATTTTTGGCTCTTAAAATAGACTTGCATTTTAAACTTTCTGATGAAAACCGTTTTATATATAGTGATCTGTTACATGACATCATGTGGTTGTGAATAAATTGAGGTAGTGGTTATATATATATATATATCAGGTGTTGCATTTGTTCTTAAAATTATTAATTAGAATATCATTCTTAACATATCACATACACATATGATATGCCTATGTTCATATTTTACAGTAATGGCTTGATTTGACAGAATCTTTTTTATCAAGCATGAGCATTTATAGAATCAGTTTATTTCACATTAAAAACAAGGAAGTTAAATTGTGGAAGTGCTTTCAACCGTATGCTGCTCACTCACTCGCTCCCACACACACTATTCACTGACTAACACACATTAACCACATGTCCAGTTATAGATTTGCATTCACAAGTTGTTTGTCCACCAAAAGATGAAACTCCATTTCTTTCCAGATCTAAAGAAATCCAACCACAGCAGGTTTCAGTTCGACTTATAAATGGAGCTACTCGAGTGTCACATGCATTCATTGAATGAAAATAAATTTTGGCTTCAGTAAAGTAGACACTGAACAAAATTAAGTCAAATATAAACACGGCAGAAAAAAAAGAACAACCAAAGGTAATACCTCCAATCTATTTCAACACTTGGAGCGCAATCACGTAAGCAAATATGAGCAGTGCATTAAACAGTGCATTATTACAAATGACTTGCTTCTGCATCTCATTGCTAGTTTTACTTGATCTTAGTGCTGCGTTCGACACTATAGATCATGACATTCTCGTAGATTGATTACAAAACTATACAGGTATTCAAGGGCAGGCTTTAAGATGGTTTAGGTCCTACCTGTCCGATCGCTACCACTTTGTTGATTTAAATGGGGAGTCATCTCAATTATCACCAGTAAAATATGGAGTGCCACAAGGATCTGTCCTAGGTTCTCTGCTGTTTTCAATATACATGTTGCTCCTTGGTAATGTTATTAGAAAATACAGGATTAGTTTCTACTGTTATGGAAACTGAATTTGCTGTAAAGTTGCTTTGCAACGATTTGTATCGTCAAAGTGCTGTACAAATAAACTTGAATTGAATTGAGTGCATGGCTCAAAAAAAGAGACTGACAAGCAACCAGCAACAAGTGCCTCCACAAAACAGGTGTCGATAACACAAGCATTTACAAATGCTACACAGTCTGAAAAAGATTTAGGAAAATGGAAAGAACTGACACCATCTGTTTCTACATCACGAAGGATATGTCTCCTATAGCTACCCCTGATAGCAGACGTACATCATGGAGACGTCTATATTTGACAACTGCATTTACATCTGCAAGACATATTGTATTGTTTGCTCATCTATGTCTCTATTTGTTTCTCTGTTTCTGCTGGGATTGACATCCCGTGGTAACTAGGATTTACACAAGCTTCAGTCTGGATCCAGAACACCTGAGAAGAGATGATGCCAACCCCTCAGAGGACCTCAGATTATGCCAACCCTGAAACAACATACAGAACTACCAAATTCTGCTATAAGTTTGATTGCATCATATAATAATTACTGTTAATAGTGTTCATCGTCTGTTTGATTTATCTTTAATTGATTACGTCTTTAATTGATTTTTCCGTACATTTCTGCCATATGTAGATAACTGACAGTCACCACTGATAAGCTACTACTAAATATTTTAGAAACTTAATTTGCTATAAACTTGCTTTGCAACGATTTGTATCGTCAACAAATAAACTTGAATTGAATTGAGTGCATGGCTCAAAAAAAGAGACTGACAAGCAACCAGCAACAAGTGCCTCCACAAAACAGGTGTCGATAACACAAGCATTTACAAATGCTACATAGTCTGAAAAGGATTTAGGAAGATGGAAAGAACTGATACCATCTGTTACTACATCACGAAGGATATGGCTCGTATAGCTACCCCTGATAGCAGACGTACATCACGGAGATGTCTATTTGACATCTGCATTTACATCTGCAAGAAATATTGTTTTGTTTGCTCATCTGCAATACGTCTATAGTACGTTTCCTATCAAATGGCAAATAGACGTTTAGAAAATGTATTTGAGATGTTTATGATTTAGAATGTATGTAAAACTTACATCTTAAAGACGTCTATCAGATGTTTGTACACAGCAGATGCTTTCCAGATGAAGTGATCTTTACATCTTGCAGATGCACCTGTGCTACCTGGGACAGTGGAGCGCAGTGGGTTTAAACACCTCGTTAAGACTTTCGACAGAAGAAACTGTGCCATCATGACCATATTTTTCCAAACTGCACTGCCCAACATGTACAAAACATGTATGAAGTCTGAAGTCTGTTCAGCACTTTGCAGCCACATCTGATCTCTGGTCAAGTAGGACGATGGATGGACCTGGACTTGAGCCTTACTTTGCACTACAATGACGATGAACGGAAGTTGTGCAACAGATGCCTTGAGACAGCATATTTTCCAGTTAATCACATGACAGAGATGATTGCACAGGGCCTGAGAGATATGCTTTCTGCATGGGATCTCACGGAAGAGAACCTCGTGGGCATTACGACACAACGGCGCTAATGTGGCAAAGCTGCACAGCTCAATGGATGGACACGGCAATGGTGTTTCGGACACCGGCTGCACCTAGCTATCGGTAAGTGCACATCAGCTTAACAAACACAATGCTATAATATTCAGTAATCGAATTGGACATATCTGAGTGGTGACTGGCTACTATATCCTGTCTGTGTTTGTATGTGTCATAAATGATCATGTCTGCATGTTTTTATATTACTTGTTTTTATTCTCCTTTTCTTTAATGTGCTGGTGTTCTTGTTAAGCACTTTGTTACATGTGTTTAAAAAGGTGAAATATAAATAGTATTTTGCTTCAGCACACTAAATAAATATTGTAACAAGAAACACTGTTCATATAGCACTTTTTTAATGATGTAATGTGCTTGATATTACAATGTAAACTTCAGTGTATCAAAACGCTACAGTACATTGTCATCATTAGAGAAGGAATAAAACATTTTCTATAAGTGTTATTAATCTGATATTAAGTAGTTTGAGGCATTTCTCCTCTTATTAATTTTGCTATATTTTCTAAAAGCTTCAGGTATCATTTTTTGTGTGTGTCTTTTTTTCAGAAAATGGAATGAAAGATCAACATGTGGAGCTGGCAATGAGGGCATGCAAAAACATAGTCAGTGCTTTTTCCTATAGTTAAAAAAAGAAGGCATTAGTGAAGGCACAACAAGAGCTGAAGCTGCCACAACACAAGCTGAAAATGGCACGTGATAACAGATGGGGATCAATGCAAATGATGGTTGCAAGGGTTCTTGAGCAAAAGAAAGCCATCACACAGGTCCTTGCTGGTGATAAAAAAATCAAGGCACCTTGCTCCATCTTGGGCTGACCTTGGATGTCTTAGATGCTGTCAATGTCTCCCCATTGATGGAGTTCACAGATGCCCTGTCAGGAGAAGAGAATGTGACCATTTCATTGGTGAAGCCTATCCTATCCTCAATTCACAAGTGCTGGCTGAGGAGGAAGATGACGTGGAGCTGAGCAAAACAATCAAAACCAGCATCCTTGAGTACCTTAAGGAGAATAGCCCAGACCCCATCACAGAAGATCTACTGGACACAGCCAGTTTTGTTGATCCCAGATTTAAAACGACATGCATCTCTGCACACCATGTCCCCACCATTCAGGAGAAAGTGAAAACAGAGAAGGAGTCAGCAGCTGCATTTCTCAGGGAAAGTCCCACAGAGAGTACAGAGCCCTCTACAACTTCATCAGAAGCAAAGAAGCCAAAGAGGTCATTAGGAAGAACTACTTGGTGTCCCCCATGCTGGATAGTGAGGAAACCCCACTGGAATGGTGGAGTAAGCATCATGACCACTTTTCTTCTCAAGTAAGGTGGCAGAAAAGTATCTCTACATACCAGTCACTAGCTGCCCATCAGAGCGGTTTTCAGTTCAGGAGGAAACTTTGATCCATGCCTCAGATCCTGCCTGAAACCTGAAAAGGTGAAAATGTTAGGTGTTTCTTAGTAAGAACCTAGAGTGAATACTTGTGCATATAGAGTGACAGGACAAGATCACTGAGAGGAAGAAAAATGATCATGAGTCAGATTCATGTCTATAACACTGTGAGCACACAGAGATGCCCTGTCCAATCCCTGCTCCTGCTCTTAATCAGCAGTGTTCAGTTTACATTTTTGCACATGGTATTATTTGAAATATGTGTGTACAGTTATTATTTCCTACTTTTCACATTGCATTATTTAAAATAATATTTATTTACAAGAGATACAAGTTATTTTCTACTTTTGACATGGCAATATTTAAAGGGGTCATATGACGGTGCATACTTTCTGTACAATAAAACCATGAAAAAATTGTTTTGGCGGAAAGACAGCTTTATAATTCTTTATATTCTGGAGTAAACAGTTCTGACTGTGATCGCAACGTCATAAATGAAGAGTTTGATCAACTTCTCATGACGATGCCTGCATACACCACCTCATCCTCCTGCTTGACTTCCTGAAAAACACAATTAAGAAGAAGATACAAAGAGACACATCAGTTCAGTTTTCAAAATCGGTGGCAAAAATGTATTGTTTGTTAACATATCAAGCATTCGGTGTGGTAGTCTTCAGCACGCTAAGTTGTGCTAGGCGGTAAGAGCAAAAATATCTAACATGGTTTAATTGGCATATTTTGCAAAGTGCTGCACAATAAGTTTACTGTTTAAATTAAAACATAACTTCATATTTCAATGAACATTAGCATGATGGGTAGAGGTCCCCTCTCAATACAATCTATATTTGTGGCCAATGAATAGATATAGCATTTATTTATTTTAAAAAAATTATAATTGCATAAATATACAGAGGCCATTTACATCGGTGCTTTACATGGGGTGTTTAATTCAGGTTATTACGATTGTTTTAGTCAATTCTACACAGCAACAAATGTAACCTGTCTCCTTATACAAGACAGCAGTGACATTTTTGGTCTAATTTTCATGTTTTCTTTATCACACATATTCATACATAAGTCAGCAAAAAATGTGCAACTTTTTTCTCACATTGGCTTTCTGAAGGCCTCATTTTCCGTGAAACAGTTCCTACCGTGAAACAGTAACAGTGCCTGTTTAGCAAAAACACACTAAACCATAACATGTTAACTGTTAGAAGTGGTTTAACAGTTGTTTTTTTATAAAGTTGAGAGATTTGTATCAGACCCTGACCATGTTTTTTTCCTGTCTGTTTTTTCTCTTTGGTCATTTCTCTAATGAAATTAATGTTTTCAAATCTAAACTGAATAATTATTAAATCCAGGAGTGTGCCATATGACTTCACTTTTTGTGCTGGAAATAAGGTTGTTACAATATGAAAATGAAGATGAAATAAAAAATACTACAGAATCTAAAATACTGCATAGTCTTCACTGTATAAAAGATTGATTAATCATTATTAAAGCTACTAGAGTTCTTCAGTCAAGAGTAGTGAGTGCTAGGCTGCTGTCACTTTAAGGCCTAATGCACGGATCAAATAAATGTACACATTCGATTTTACTTTCACTAAAAATAACCAACTGTTTACTTGATTACTTTCCCTAATATTATTTTAATCAATCTGGGCTCTAGTGGACTTCCTGTTTTCATATTTACCATCTTTGCCTCAGGATATTTTCTCAGAAATAACTTCATCTTTTCATAATTGACATTTATACTGTTGAGGCATATTCATTTATGAAGTCGGTTCCTCTCAAATTCCCCAGAATCACACTGGGTTTCTTGTAGGAAGTGTCACAATAAATTTAGAATATTATGTATTATAGACATTAGTTTCCAATGTATTATTAAGTAAATACTGAATTCATATGTAATAAAGTATTTACTTAATAATAAAAATCATTCATAATTATGAATATTATCACTAATCAAAATAATAATTATTGTTTTTTATAAATATTTATTATTATTATTCAGAATTATTGTTATTTTTGTTATTGAATTATTGTTATAAGTATGGACAGTTATGGGACAAACATCTTAACTTAATAAATATCCATTAATGACACAGTTATAAATTCTCTTACCGATTTCTGTGCTTTTCCTTTGTAGAACGTTGGATTAGCATAAGTGATATCTTCATTACGAGTCTGATCTGTTTCAACAGTAATAATTAAATCAACACAACAACAACAACAAAACTCAATCTTAAATTTGTTTCTTAAATACTTGATCTTTTTTTAATTATTATTATTGTATAAATATTTTTACAGACGTGTCAGCAATAGGAAACTCTTGCCTTCTTGGTCTGTTTTTCTGTGTCTCTTGTAGATGCAGAAGATCCCGACTGCAGCTAAAAGCAGCAGAGATACAGCAGCAGCAGCAGAAGTCAACACTATCAGAGGTTCAGAGCCTGAAGAATGTGAAGAAGAGTTTGAAGTGGGCTGTGGGCCTGGTGCTGTAGTGGCTAAAGAGAGTCGGTGTGAGTGGATGTGTCTAATCTACAACAAACATTATAAAGAGCAGCGCAGCTGAGTTTGTAAAGTACATATGCTACTTTAGATGAAGCTTTTGCTGTCAATTTTTTTTTTATTTTACCATTCACATACTTGCACATGTGTGACAGAGTTGAGTGATGTCCAGATGTCTGGTCTGGTTGCTGATGGGATTGTTGAGCACACAGCTGTAGCTGTTTTTATCCTGATATTCCACCTCCAGAGGTAGAGAGAGACTGATGCTGAGATCAGACACACTGATGCTGGACAATAAACTGTTTCCTTTGTACCAGGAGAGAGTCACATGACCCACATTCACCACTGAACACACCAATGAACAATTCTGCTGTGATGATGATGATGAAGATGAAGAACATTGTGAAGAGTCACTGCTGATGACAGGAACAGGCAGACGAGCTGGAATAAAGAGAAGAATATTTAGGAAATAATTGTCAAGACATTGTTGAAATCTTGAAATGCTTCATGATATATTGTTCAGTAATTTGTCTCTCTGAGGTCAGTTCTTCCTCTATGATGCTCATGTTTCTGGAGTTTGACAGCAGTCTGGTCACTATTATACACTCGCATCTCATCAGATGCTTTGAATTTTATGTATCTATTCATGACACTTGTATAAACTGAACTTTATAAAATACATCGTATAATATATTCAGTCTAACACGTTCCTCTAAAACTTAAAAAAAACTCATTTTAAACCATATTAAACTACATTTTCACATTTTTTTAAAGGAAAAATTAGTAGTCTGTGCAAAAGTGTTATGGGCCAGTTGTCAGGTAAATGGATTTAAACATTAAAAAAACTGATTAATATTTAAATCTCTCAAGTATATTCGATCCCTCAAGTGTGTGTCTGAGACACTGCAAACATTCATTACGTAGTACGCGATCATATGCTTCTCTGTAAAGCTGCTTTGAAACTATGGGTATTGTGAAAAATGCTTCACAAATATAATTAACCCAAATTTAGCCTAAAAGGAATTAAAATTTTCATTATAATTAAATAAAATGAGGTATTTTGGGAAATAGTATTATATAAGGACAGACAACAGACAACAGACACACTGAACTTTACATAGTATGGGAAAAGATGCCTTAGAGACCACCAGTTTGGAATCATAAACCCAAAATTACAGTTATATTTTCATGAACCACTCCAATTCTAGAAAAGTTGTGACGTTTTGTAAAAAGCAGTAAAATCAAGAATCAGTCATTTGTTCATTCTCTTTGACCTTTATTTAATTGACAAAAGTACAAAGAAATGATTTCCAATGTTTCACTGACCAGCTTAAAGGAACACTCCACTATTTTTGAAAATAGACTCATTTTCCAACTCCCCTAGAGTTAAATAGTTGAGTTTTACCGTTTTCAAATCCATTCAGCCGATCTCCGGGTCTGGCGGTAGCACTTTTAGCTGCAGCTTAGCATAGATCATTGAATCTGATTAGACCGTTAGCATCTCGCTCAAAAATGACCAAAGAGTTTCTATATTTTTCCTATTTAAAACTTGACTCTTCTGTAGTTTCATCGTGTACTAAGACCGACGGAAAATGAAAAGTTGCGATTTTCTAGGCCGATATGGCTAGGAACTATACTTTCATTCCGGTGTAATAATCAAGGAACTTTGCTGCCGTACCATGGGTGCAGCAGGCGCAATGATATTACACAGCGCCTGAAAATAGTCCCCAGCTAGATCACTT
>NW_015507511.1:49342-51664 GCF_001515645.1 Sinocyclocheilus grahami | reverse complement strand
ATCCATTCAGCCGATCTCCGGGTCTGGCGGTAGCACTTTTAGCTGCAGCTTAGCATAGATCATTGAATCTGATTAGACCGTTAGCATCTCGCTCAAAAATGACCAAAGAGTTTCTATATTTTTCCTATTTAAAACTTGACTCTTCTGTAGTTTCATCGTGTACTAAGACCGACGGAAAATGAAAAGTTGCGATTTTCTAGGCCGATATGGCTAGGAACTATACTTTCATTCCGGTGTAATAATCAAGGAACTTTGCTGCCGTACCATGGGTGCAGCAGGCGCAATGATATTACACAGCGCCTGAAAATAGTCCCCAGCTAGATCACTTCCAATAAGCCTATTTTCAGGCGCTGCGTAATATCATAGTTCCTAGCCATATCGGCCTAGAAAATCGCAACATTTCATTTTCCGTCGGTCTTAGTACACGATGAAACTACAGAAGAGTCAAGTTTTAAATAGGAAAAATATAGAAACTCTTTGGTCATTTTTGAGCGAGATGCTAACGTAGTGAGGTTGTCAAAACGTCACCATCATTAATTAGGCGGCCAATGAGCGACTGCCCGGTTAGGGTATATAAGTTGGTTGGTTCTGCCTCTTGGAGTGCGTCATGGTTGAAAGCCCGCCCCTTCCCTCCTGTTATGGCCTTCCATGTGTGTTGTTAGGCTGCTGAGATATACTGGTGCGGTGTGCCTTCACGGCCCCCATTGATTGTGGCCTCGCAGTGTAACGTAGCCCAGGTCGGTACACCAGCTGTTGTCACGGTCACCTTTTAAAGAGGAGCCTTTAAAGAGGTTGTTGTATGATTTTTAAGTCTGTTGTCATGAGCATTACACCATCGTATTAATAGGTTGACCGGGAGCGGTAATTAATACAGCTTGTTCCCTATTCTGCATTGTTCGAGCCACGCTGCTGCTTTTGGGAGTTTAATTACGTCCATATCTAGTATTCAAGTGGGCTTGATGTTTGTTCGTTTATTTGTTTTCTGTTTGGCATTGTTTTGAGTGATTTGAAATTGTTTTCTCTTACTCTGTGAATTATTTTTCAAAAGTTGATGTTTTCTTTTGTTGTGAATATGGACATTCAATTTGTGGTTTATTTTTAATGTGATGTTCTCTTTTCTTTTGTTTGTAGGAGTGGAGTGCTTCCAGGAGCGGGCTGGGTTTTGACATCACCACGGACATTATTTAACTCGGGGTGGCCATTTTGTGTCACTATCGCTGTTACTATTTGCAGTGAGTCTTGTGCGTGTGATACGGGTTGGTGTGATTTTTCTCTTTTGCGTACCTGGTGCTGTTACATTCACCCGCTTGTCATATAGGAAGTCTCCGCTTTCTACAGCATTATTATTTGGATGTTTTCTGTTGTCTTCTTTTGAACCTATGTCAGTGCTGTGGGTTTTAAATTAATATTAGCCCATTCTTTTAGCTTTAATAAAAGATTGTTCATACAGAGATTCTCACCTCTTGCTCTTTTCATTTGGAACGTATTTGAGTGCCCTTATTTGGGTTATTTTCCCCGGTAGTCCGGGGTGGCGTAGTCACTACAACTGGGCCCCTTGCTACATAGGGAAGCATTTTTTAATGTTACTGTTTGAACATAATGTGGCCAGAGGAGAAACTTTGGTACGATAATTGCTTTAGCCCTGCAGATAAGGAGAAAACTATTTTCTCCATAATGATAGGAAACGCCTGAGGCCTCTCTATCTCCTACTTTCCAGTCTCTCAATAAGGGTCTGCAGTTCTGAAAATATTTTATGAGCTTAAAATATTTTACAGCTGAAATGGAGGGGAGAGGGATGAAATGATTCAAAATGTTTTTATTTCTGTAGGATTACACTACTCTTAATTTTCATAAGACATAATTTATCTATTATTCTCATTGAGTCACCACCAATACATTGTACGGAATATAATTTATGAACTCAAATTCCCTTGGCATGTAATTTTCCATGAATCCTCTTGTTTATCTGACCTAACGGTGACAAAATTTCCTTGTGCTCACTTCTGCACAGGTTGTAGTAAAATTACCCATGATTTCAGGCTGACATCAAAGAGCAATTAAGGTTCCCAATGCATTAGTATGAAAAAAAGCAGTTTTGTTCTTCTGATTTTATTTTTTATTTTTTCCAAATTAGGAGTGAAATAGTAAAAGAGCATAAAAAAGAGAGACAGTCTCAGTTCAGTTGTGTGAAATAGTTTCCTTGACAGGCTTGAATCGTAACATTTAACCATATGCAAGATGTCAAGTTATAAAGAAGCATTGCTCTTGATGATTAATATATGACATATATCACATGTCAGAACTCTTTTGAGAATTTAACAC
>NW_015507511.1:36719-49061 GCF_001515645.1 Sinocyclocheilus grahami | reverse complement strand
GGCCCCCATTGATTGTGGCCTCGCAGTGTAACGCAGCCCAGGTCGTAGCACCAGCTGTTGTCACGGTCACCTTTTAAAGAGGAGCCTTTAAAGAGGTTGTTGTATGATTTTTAAGTCTGTTGTCATGAGCATTACACCATCGTATTAATAGGTTGACCGGGAGCGGTAATTAATACAGCTTGTTCCCTATTCTGCATTGTTCGAGCCACGCTGCTGCTTTTGGGGGTTTAATTACGTCCATATCTAGTATTCAAGTGGGCTTGATGTTTGTTCGTTTATTTGTTTTCTGTTTGGCATTGTTTTGAGTGATTTGAAATTGTTTTCTCTTACTCTGTGAATTATTTTTCAAAAGTTGATGTTTTCTTTTGTTGTGAATATGGACATTCAATTTGTGGTTTATTTTTAATGTGATGTTCTCTTTTCTTTTGTTTGTAGGAGTGGAGTGCTTCCAGGAGCGGGCTGGGTTTTGACAGCACCACGGACATTATTTAACTCGGGGTGGCCATTTTGTGTCACTATCGCTGTTACTATTTGCAGTGAGTCTTGTGCGTGTGATACGGGTTGGTGTGATTTTTCTCTTTTGCGTACCTGGTGCTGTTACATTCACCCGCTTGTCATATAGGAAGTCTCCGCTTTCTACAGCATTATTATTTGGATGTTTTCTGTTGTCTTCTTTTGAACCTATGACATTGGTGTGTGCCAGCTGTGGATTTTAAATTAATATTAGCCCATTCTTTTAGCTTTAATAAAAGATTGTTTATACGGAGATTCACACCTCTTGCTCTTTTCATGTGGAACATATTTGAGTGCCCTTATTTGGGTTATTTTCCCTGGTAGTCCGGGGTGGCGTAGTCACTACAACTGGGCCCCTTGCTACACTAACTAACGGTCTAATCAGATTCAATGATCTATGCTAAGCTACAGCTAAAAGTGCTCAAAAGCTAAAAGTGTTCGAAAACGGTAGAACTCAACTATTTAACTCTAGGGGAGTTGGAAAATGAGCCTATTTTCAAAAATAGTGGAGTGTTCCTTTAAATGTATTTTGTAAATATAATGATTATTTTTTTATTACTATTTTGATGGCTGCAACACACTTCAAAACAGTTGGCACAGAGGCATAATAAAAGTGAAAAGATCATAGAATGTCCATGTTAAACTGTTTTGAAACAGTCCACGATAAGCTGGTGAACTGGTAACAGGTGAGGGGATCATGATTGGGTGTAAAAGGAGCATCTCAGTCTTCGCCAGGAAAGCTGGATCACGGCTCATCACTTTGTGCCAAATTTCATGACAGAATTGTCAGAAAATCACATTTCTCAATGCAAAATTGCAAAGAATTGAGGTATTTCACCATCTTCTATACCATGCATAATATTGTGATGAGAATCCAGAGAAATCTCAGTATGCGTAGAGTGAGGAGGGAAACCTCACCTTTGAGGTTTATGCAACCTATGAGCTCTCAGATGCCATTGCTGTGTTAAATATAGCCACATGTGTTCAGGAGTACTATGGAAAACCACAGTCTGCATCAAGAAATGCTACTTGAAACTCTATTTACACAAGGAGAAATGTATACATAAATTCTAGGCAGAGACGCCAATGAGTTCTCTGGGTCCGAACTTATCTCAGATGGTCCAAAAGAGGGGAAAACAAACATCAGATTTTCAGTGGCAAAGACAAAAGGGAGCATCCAGATTTTCATTAGCGACAGATGCAGAAGCAAACATCTGTGATGGTATGGGGGTTTATCAGTGCAAACGGCATGGGTGACTGGCATGTGTATATACAAATGGAACCACAAAACCAGTCATATGGGTCAATTTTTTTAAATTGAGATTTCTACATTGATTTTCTTTCCATTGATGTATGGTTTGTTAGGATAGGACCATATTTGGCCGAGATACAACAACTATTTGAAAATCTGGAATCTGAGGGTGCAAAAAAATAAAAATACTGAGAAAAGTGCCTTTAAAGTTCTTAGCAATGCATATTACTAATCAAAAATTCAGTTTTGATATATTTTTACGGTAGGACATTTACAAAATATCTTCATGGAACATCTTTACTTAATATCCTAATGATTTTTGGCATAAAAGAAAAATCGAAAATGTGCTACAACAGTGTGGTTTTGTAGACACGTGTGGATGTGACTGACTGGCCAGCAAATCAGTCTTCTATTGAAAATGTTTGACCTGGCATGAAAAGAAGTACAACGATGACTACAAAGTGATGAGCAGTCTTGTATCAAGCGAGCATCCTTTATTCCCAGACTATTAAAATGTGTAATTAAAAGGAAAGTTGGTTTGGCAGAGTAACATGCCTCTGTACCAACTTTTTCAGAGTGTGTTGCAGCTATCAATATCAAAAGTTGTTTAAATTAACAAAATACAATTAAGTTGGCTAGTTAAATCATTGGAAATCTGTTCTTTGTACTTTTATCAATTAAATAAAGGTTAAAGAGAATGAATAAATCACATATTCTTGATTTTATGGCATTTTGCAAAACGTCCTAACTTTTTTGGAATTGGGGTATTCCAAAAATTGTATTTGCATTTGTTCTTGTAAGCTGTGGAAGTGATGGAGGACCATCAAATGTTTTAGGAATGAAGGCCAAATCATCCACGTTAAGCCACTGGTAAGAAGCCCATCTTAAGATTAATTTTCTAATAAATAGTATAGACAGAACAAGCACACCTGTACAATTGTGACTCACCATAGACAGTAACTCTGAATCTATATGTGGTCAGTTTCGTGCCTTTGATGTTTACTGTATAAAGTCCAGAGTCTGTGGTTCTGGTGTTTGTGATGGTCAGAGATCCAGTCTGATGATCCAGCTGCAGTCTGTCTCTGAATCCCACAGCATCACCATCAGATGTAGAGAAGATTCCATCCTCTTTACTGATTCGAGCTATACGAGTCTCTGGATGTCCAAAAGTCCATGTTATCAGATCATTTGTCTGTATTTCAGTAACACCAGATTCTAGAGAGACTGAACCTCCCTCCGTCACTGACACTGACTTCGCTGCATCTGAATCAGCAAACACTGGAAAACAGACTCAGTCACACATTAGTTCTTGTTAAAGTAAAAAATAAATATCTTAACACTGGTTTAATCAATGTTTGTCTTTAAGCTTGTAGTTTTGAAATGATCACAAACTTTTATTTTTGGCTTTGACATTAAAGTGAGACTCTGAACACTGCAGTGAAGTGAGACCCTTTAAAAAAGTGACTATTTGAGCTGATTTTATTCTAGTTCAGCTCAGACCACACTGGCACCGGCTCTCATTGAACTTAAACATCAGAAGTGAAATAAAACAGATAATTTTGAGTACATTTAATTGGACATCAGCTTCTCTGGTGATGATTTTAGGCAAGTAGAATTGCTGAAAACAAAACTTTTAACCATTAGGTCAGGGCATCGTGTACTGTATATGAAGATTTATGTGAAGCATCGCAAAGATATACAGTATCCTCATCATTAGTCATCATCTTATAGTCTGTGTGAACACTGTTTGTAGTTGGTGCCCAAAAATCTATGAACCAAACACACAGATCTCTCAATTTCACCTTTCTATTGCACTATTTTCACGAGGCAACTTTTTAAAACTGTGAAATGACAACAAACTAGTTCTTCTGCTGCTGTGATTTCATTAGTGCATGTTTCATTTCTCACAGTATTTTATCAGCACAAGATTATTTTCATGTTCAACAAAATCCCCCCCCAAAACAAGTTCTGTACACTGTAAAAAAAAATCCGTAAAACTTAAATTTACAGTTAAATACCGTAATTTCATTAACTGATATAATGTTAATATACCAACCTATTGAAGTACTGAAATCTGTTTTGTAGCTTTGTAATGCACTGATAACCACCAAATGCAGGAGGTGATGAGAAAGTCACATGATGAAACAAAGCCCATCACAAGCAGCTTTTAAATAATAACATATATAGAAGGTGCACAGTGTCATTCACACAAACACCATCATGGTAACACACATGAAACTGAAATAATGCAATAAACATTCATTTAACAACATTAGGTGTAACACACAACCCTAATATACAAAACTGATAAGAAAAAACTAAGAAACAGTTATTTCAACAAAAAAACATCAATTCTGGGAATGTCAATGTACGGTTATTCACTGTAAATTATATGGTCTTTTTCACTTCCAAAAACGGTATACTACCGTAAAATTAATGTCCAATACATGTAATGTCCAATACAGTTTTTCACCGTATATAGTAGGGGAATTTACCGTTAACCATTTAACAGGTTTTTACTGTAGCATTTTTACAGTCTTTTACCGTTAAATTCACAGTCATTTTTTACAGTGTACTCTACAAGATATCCTTCAGAAGATATTTAGTAAATCACAACAGGGCATAAAATAATACAGGTTTTGGCTAACAGGCTTCTTCAGTGTTCATCAAAACACAACAGAATGATCTTCTTTCAGACCGGCATTTATAATGGTCCGTTATTTCAATAGCAAGCAAAGAAAGACACTTGTTTTCTCTAGAGGAGCTGAATGAACATTATTATACAGTCTCATAAACTGTATATTACCTGACTAAACTGATATAAATCAATAAAGTCAGTAATACTGCCGTATCTGTACATTTGGCTTTTGGAATGTAGGAAAGTCATTTTTTTGGTTTTACATTTTTAAATACAGTTTATACCCTTTCCAGTCTGAAATTCTGATTGGACATAAGCTTAATTTAAAAGCCGACCGATGTTTAGAACACTTCGACTTCATCGGTTTCCGATTTCATAATTCAGGATAGAAATAGAAAATGCACTGAATGTGAGGACAAACACAGACGAGATCTCACCGTGAAATCATACTTTGTTTTATGAGTCTGGTACAATTGAAACTATAAAAATGTTTCGAACTTACCAACCAGATGCCAAAAGCACAAACTGCAAAAAACAAACAAGTGAAACATCTTCTCCAGCAGCTGAGAAAAGGAGAAATAAAAGTCCTGTAGAGTGTCTATTGTCACTGAGATGTAAACTGCTGCAGTCTGTGTTAGTGCGTGTCTGTTGTGGGTTGTACTTCTCATGCTGTTCTTTTTTTTCCTCAACCACACTCTCTCATGTTTTCACAGAGCTGTCTGCCATCACATTAATGATACTGTATTGATTTACGCCCTTTCCCAATCTTGTTTGGACTAGATTAATTTAGTAATCGAGTCTAGAATCGAATACTATAGCTTAGTTTCCAAATTAAAAATATTGCAAGAGGCAATTTTAGGCCAAAGAAAGGGAACCTCATTTACTTCTACCTAAATTTCAGCATAAACTAGTGATAAAATTTAAATGAAACACAAACAATGTATGTTTTCTTGACTTTCTTGAGAGAGAAGTCATGGCTTTGAGAAAATCATTTTTCAGTGGTTGTTCCTGCTCTGGCTGCAGTAACTTCCACCAAACGTTTCCTGTATTTGCAACACAGTGGTCAACAGGAATCTTGCACCATTTCTCTTTGAAAAACTTCCCTTCATTTAAGCAATATTCTAATTGGCTAATATGAGCAGCTTCAGAAGGTGTATTTTCTTCGGTTAAACTTAAAAAAAAGGAAATTACATAAACTGTACACTTTTAAATAACATCTGTACATTCATTAAAACTATTATATGTTGTTGTTTTTTCTCAGTATTTCTACTTCTGTATCATATTGCATTATTTAATTTTCTGTTTTCTTATATGTTGCAATACAATATGTGGCCCTGGAGCACAAAACCTTTTTTTCACAAAACCAAAAGTCTTAAGTAGCTGGGGCTTATTTGTAGCAATAGCCAAAAATACATTGTATGGATCAAAATTATAGATTTTTCTTTTATGCCAAAAATCATTAGGATATTAAGTAAAGATCATGTTTCATGAAGATATTTTGTAAATTTTCTACTGCAAATATATCAAAACTTCATTTTTGATTAGTAATAAGCATTGCTAAGAACTTCATTTGGACAACTTTAAAGATGATTTTCTCAATATTTAGATTTTTTTTGCACCCTCAGATTCCAGATTTTCAAATAGTTGTATCTCGACTAAATATTGTCCTATCCTAACAAACCATACATCAATGGAAAGCTTATTTATTCAGCTTATTTATTCAGACATGGTTTTATGTTTACACGGCGCACAATAAACAACTTTAAAGGAATAGTTGTATATTTCTCCATTGTTTTTAATTTATGTCATTGGCAATGCTTCATGGGATTGTAGTTCTTTCCCTCACCAAAGCTGTTAAGTGTAAGTCTTGTTGTTTTGTCCGATTTTCATGCATTTTTATGCTTCAAATAAAAGTTTGTAATGTTGTGATTCTCATCTTAGCTGGTTGGCATGGTTCTTGGCTTATGGTTTAAATACTTCCAGAACCAGCACTGCTGAAAAAGTGGACGGGCACTAATGCACTTTATTGTAGCTATATTAAGTGGATTCCCTTCACTACCCCTCATTAGCATTAGCAAGTGTGTTTTTGTTTGTTTTGTTTTTTGAGTGGAAAATGCTCAATATTGCATCAGTGTTAATGCATAAATACAAGTGGTAGCTATGCAGACAGATAACCTACTTTGTATTGGATGCTGAATAAAACTAAATATTTGTATTAATTATTATTATTATTCATTCCAAACATAAAAAATGGCAAATGTAGCCTATACATATAGTCAAATTAATAACCTTAACAAACCATCTGTCTCTTTCCAAGAAATGTTTGACAAAAACTAAAACTTGATTAAAGGTTCTTTTTTCTTCTTCGCCTTTCTGTCCTGCTGTTCCTGCTCCAGTCCGGTAGGTGGCGGTAATGCATCCATTCATCATCATTAATCAAATCAAAAGAAGACGCGGCCGTGTTTGTGCGCCTTTTTCCTTCAGGATAATAAAAGATAACGGCCTATAAAATCTTACTCTGAACTCAGATATAATCAAGAGCATTCTCAGTCGATTTAAAGCCTCTTCGGTCTGTTTTCCAGTCATTGATTCTGTCGATCGGTTTGATTGCGACACACCTAACGTTACAAACACTCCGGAGCAGATTACAGATATAATTCAACAGAATGTCTCAACTTAAATTCTCTGAAATGGAACTGTTAAACATGCAAGATGTGCAACGTGTCCATGCGTCTTGATGAATCTGATTTCCAGTTATAAGAAATCAACTGGATGTTGTTTTAGTTTAACTGTATGTAGAATGGTGGCGGAACATTTCCCCAAAAAACAAGACCTCACAAAACAGAAGTCATGTGATCACTGACGATCACGGAACCCTAAACATAACCTCTACAAATGAACAATGGCTTTTATTAGAGTGACCACTGTTTAGTCGTGTAGTAACACAAAATGTATGACTGAACTGTTGGTACTGTTTGTTGTCACTTTTTCCAGTCTCCTCCAGACTTGAAATGTGGTTTGGAACTATTAGTCATAATGTGAGCTCACAGAGATATGATGTGATTGGGTGGAGGTTTGAACGGCAAAACCATCCTGAAGCTGTAGTCAACTGAAAGACAAACCAATGTACTTATCGGAATTTTTTTTTTTACAGATTTTCAAATAGTTGTATCTCGACTAAATATTGTCCTATCCTAACAAACCATACATCAATGGAAAGCTTATTTATTCAGCTTATTTATTCAGACATGGTTTTATGTTTACACGGCGCACAATAAACAACTTTAAAGGAATAGTTGTATATTTCTCCATTGTTTTTAATTTATGTCATTGGCAATGCTTCATGGGATTGTAGTTCTTTCCCTCACCAAAGCTGTTAAGTGTAAGTCTTGTTGTTTTGTCCGATTTTCATGCATTTTTATGCTTCAAATAAAAGTTTGTAATGTTGTGATTCTCATCTTAGCTGGTTGGCATGGTTCTTGGCTTATGGTTTAAATACTTCCAGAACCAGCACTGCTGAAAAAGTGGACGGGCACTAATGCACTTTATTGTAGCTATATTAAGTGGATTCCCTTCACTACCCCTCATTAGCATTAGCAAGTGTGTTTTTGTTTGTTTTGTTTTTTGAGTGGAAAATGCTCAATATTGCATCAGTGTTAATGCATAAATACAAGTGGTAGCTATGCAGACAGATAACCTACTTTGTATTGGATGCTGAATAAAACTAAATATTTGTATTAATTATTATTATTATTCATTCCAAACATAAAAAATGGCAAATGTAGCCTATACATATAGTCAAATTAATAACCTTAACAAACCATCTGTCTCTTTCCAAGAAATGTTTGACAAAAACTAAAACTTGATTAAAGGTTCTTTTTTCTTCTTCGCCTTTCTGTCCTGCTGTTCCTGCTCCAGTCCGGTAGGTGGCGGTAATGCATCCATTCATCATCATTAATCAAATCAAAAGAAGACGCGGCCGTGTTTGTGCGCCTTTTTCCTTCAGGATAATAAAAGATAACGACCTATAAACTCTTACTCTAAACTCAGATATAATCAAGAGCATTCTCAGTCGATTTAAAGCCTCTTCGGTCTGTTTTCCAGTCATTGATTCTGTCGATCGGTTTGATTGCGACACACCTAACGTTACAAACACTCCGGAGCAGATTACAGATAATATCCTCTGAACGTCTTCGGAAACTCCCTTTTTGCTGATTTCTACAGCAGTATGAAAAGCGTCTCTTTGTACTTTATGTTCTTATTCTCTATGGAAGGTAATATTTATGTCTCTTTCTTAAACACTTTCGGTTTCTCTTTGTAAAATAGTCAAAAATAGTATTTTTTTGTAACTATATTGCGTTATAATTCAAGTGTAATACACTTTAAAAGATGTCTGTTATAGTTAAATTAATGAATTCCGTGTTTTTTAAGGCTATGCTATTAGTATTATCTCCGTATAGGTGTTTATTTGTGGCTTTGGATATGCAGATGCTGATGTTTGTCAATATACATATTGATCAATTGTTAACAATCCTATATGAAATATATTTATATCAGTTTCTTTTGGAACCCTGTTAGTTTCCATTTAAGAGCACAGAATGGGAAATCCAGATTTTAAACTATTCGGATTTTACTTAAATATTTACTGAAATTTGATATAACTGCCTAAATCTAAGGCAGCTTTTGCATACAAAGGTATTTCAGACAGACTTCTGAGGCAGCAAAAGGGTCTACCGCAATGATCTACAACAAACCATAGATAGACCCTGCTCCGGAGTAGGAGCTAATTTGGTTCTCGAAAAAGGCAGTCCGGTACTAAAATCGCTCCCAGTTCCGGCGGTGCGAACACGCCAAAAAGTGGGTAGTTCCACAATTAGTTCTGGTACTATGAAAAGGTTCCTGCGGTGCGAAAGGCCCTTATTCCACATTTTCATCTTTACTGCGTCACTTTGGACACACGTTCACGACAGTATCATGACGCGAGCGTGTGGTGGCACTGACCCAGATCCAGCGTAATGACGTTATCACGCCGGATCTGGTTCAGCGCTGGCACCGCCACACGCTCGGAAAATGTGGAATAAAGTCGTTATTTTGGTTTAAAAATACGCAAAAAAAGTATTCTCGTAGCTACTACTTTGTCGATCATCTTGGTACTTTTCTGGACCTTGAACGTGGTAGTTACCTTGCTGTCTATGGGAGGGTCAGAGAGCTCTCAGATTTCATCCAAAATATCTTAAATTATGTTCCAAAGATGAACGAAGGTCTTACGGAAGACATTCAATGTCAGTGGTGAGTGTCTAATGCGTTCCCGTTTTTATTATTAGATTATTTACATAATTCAACAGAATGTCTCAACTTAAATTCTCTGAAATGGAACTGTTAAACATGCAAGATGTGCAACGTGTCCATGCGTCTTGATGAATCTGATTTCCAGTTATAAGAAATCAACTGGATGTTGTTTTAATTTAACTGTATGTAGAATGGTGGCGGAACGTTTCCCCAAAAAACAAGACCTCACAAAACGGAAGTCATGTGATCACTGATAATCACGGAACCCTAAACATAACCTCTACAAATGAACAATGGCTTTTATTAGAGTGACCACTGTTTAGTCGTGTAGTAACACAAAATGTATGACTGAACTGTTGGTACTGTTTGTTGTCACTTTTTCCAGGAAGTCTCCTCCAGACTTGAAATGTGGTTTGGAACTATTAGTCATAATGTGAGCTCACAGAGATATGATGTGATTGGGTGGAGGTTTGAACGGCAAAACCATCCTGAAGCTGTAGTCAACTGAAAGACAAACCAATGTACTTATCGGAATTTTTTTTTTTATATATTTGTGTCTATAATTTTCTCAGGTTCCGGCGGTGCGAACACGCCAAAAAGTGGGTAGTTCCACAATTAGTTCTGGTACTATGAAAAGGTTCCTGCGGTGCGAAAGGCCCTTATTCCACATTTTCATCTTTACTGCGTCACTTTGGACACACGTTCACGACAGTATCATGACGCGAGCGTGTGGTGGCACTGACCCAGATCCAGCGTAATGACGTTATCACGCCGGATCTGGTTCAGCGCTGGCACCGCCACACGCTCGGAAAATGTGGAATAAAGTCGTTATTTTGGTTTAAAAATACGCAAAAAAAGTATTCTCGTAGCTACTACTTTGTCGATCATCTTGGTACTTTTCTGGACCTTGAACGTGGTAGTTACCTTGCTGTCTATGGGAGGGTCAGAGAGCTCTCAGATTTCATCCAAAATATCTTAAATTATGTTCCAAAGATGAACGAAGGTCTTACCGGTTTGGAACAACACGAGGGTGAGTAATTAATGACAGAATTTTCAGTTTTGGGTGAACTAACCCTTTAAAAGGAATAGTTCAGCCAAAAATGATTCACAGTCATCCTTTACTCGCGCTCGAGTTCCAAACCTTCTTCTATTGAACATAAAGGAAGATATTGTGGGCAACTAAGCAGTTGCTGGTCCCCTTTGATTCCCATTGTATTTCTTTTCAATACTATGGGAGTCAATGGGGACCAGCAACTGTTTGGTTACCCAAAATATCTTACTTTGGGTTCAGCACAAGAAAAAAAATCATACAGGTTTGGAACGACTCGATGGTGAATAAGGATGCCAGAATTGTCATTTCTGGGTGAACTATGCCTTTAATGCATTGATAATGTAAGCTAAGAGAGGCACCTGTCGGTCTAACAGCATAGTAACAACTGTTAGCATGTAGTATTTTTAACTGTTAAATCCGTGTTATTTACTACTTACAATATTGTAATTGAATTCAGTGCTGTATTTCAGTAAAACCGCATCAGTAGTGAATACGAAAATCATTATAATTTGAGATGTTACAATCAATAGGACAAAGCAAATGAAAGTGATGTGATGACGGACAATGAGAACGCAGAAAGAGATCTGTCTCCTGATACAGGCTGATTCCCTATTAAAAATACACTATTAAAACTATTAAACAAATACACTAATGCAGTATTAAAAAATAGTGTAAAAACAATTTCCACTTTGAAATAGTGATTTTACAAACAGTTACAAAGAACCAGCAAGACATTGAAATGAATGAAATTTTGAAGTAGAAATCTGAAAAAAAAAAAATCTCCAATCTTTTTTATTTGCAACTTTTTTTGTACACTGTAGAATCATCTGCTAGAAACCGACTGCTCTGAGCTCACTGTCAGTGTTACACTAATGACTCTCTGTCTTCAGTTCACTCAGGTCTGTCTCCAGCAGAAATAGCAGGGATTGTTGTTGGTGTTGTTGCTCTGCTGGTGGTTGTAGCTGCTGTTGCTGTGATTTGCTACAAGAAAAAAAGACAAGTTTGTAAGTATTACAGGTGATACAGTGTGAGAAAACATTGTGCTTATTTATCAAGCAGCATTATGAAAGAAACGTCATTAATACACAAATATTAAAGACGCCAGTGATATGACAAAACAGGAGGCAGATGTGGAGCAAATTTGTTTATTTTGTTGATTTCTGTTTATATTTGATCGTTCTGTATTTCTGTTTCCGCAGTATGAGCTTCTGTGACAGATGAGGACTGACTGTGGTAAGTAACTCAAGTCTTTCGGTGTCAAAAATTCATTTATCATCTTTAACAAGGATTCTTATTTTAGCAAAAGTGTTGAATGGTTTGGATGAAGGATTGTGAGTTTGTACGACTGGACAGAAAAGTCACTTGTGTGACAGAAAAGCACTTCCTTATTTCTGTTTATTTTAAATATGTAATCTCTAAATGAAATGATCTGATCATAAAGTTCAAAATCTGTAACCTAAACAACACAAACTTGAGATAATTAGGAGGTGTTCTTAACATTAATAATATTGTATTGATATTGTGTTTGTCTAATATATCCAGAGATCTTCCCACCTGACTGGATTCTGCACTCTCTCTCTCTCTCTCTCTCTCTCTCTC
>NW_015507511.1:7365-36701 GCF_001515645.1 Sinocyclocheilus grahami | reverse complement strand
TATATATATATATATATATATATATATATATATATATAGTGTGTAATATCTTTTTTTTTCAGATTCCTGGAGAAATAGAAAGCTAGAGGACACTTCCAGCAGCTTCATTACGAACCGTTACTCATAACATTCTATAACATTGTCATTATTCACAATAAATGTCATATTTCTCCTCATTTAAAATCATATGTGTGCAGGTCAATTGAATTGACATTTCACTTTTCATAAATATTAATCATTCCATATTAATGCGTACTGGATAAACTACTTTCTATTATATTCGTTCATCATTAGCCATGTATTTTATGAGACTGTATTTCTCTTTGAGGTGTGTTTTTCATATAACATAAGCATGTTTAATCTTAAGAGTGTCGTGTGACACTTTCTTCAGTACTAGAAATGTCTGGAAACATGCGAGTTTGTGTTTAATTCAAGATCTGTCCAGTTGATTGTTAATCTCTGTGAAAAGTTTGCTGTGACGCTTTTACTGCAAGGCACGTTTGTTAACTTTTATATTATTTTTCCTTTCTATTTGCTTATATTAGGAACTGTGCCTTATTTTTATGCAATTTGTAATTGCACTGACATTATATCTGTCTATATTATTTTAGTATCTGAGGTGAATCTGCTCATCTGTTTCTCTGATTAATGTAAATATAATCAATCTGGTACTGGTGATGATTTATTACAGTTGTATGAGCTTATTTAATTGATTTCTGATTGTGTTCTGGTTTATTTTATTTCTCGCTTCAGCTTGAATTATTTGTATTTATCGTTTTGAGCCTGATGCAAAACAAATAAAACCAAATGAATGTCCAGCGGCTTCCCAGATTCTCTTCTCTCTCACAATTGTGCTAAAGTCTGAAGTCAAAGCACTTAAACCACTGATAATTCATACACAGAAATATTCATGAAAAATCCGCAGTTTTAAAATGTTAAATCCAGGGACATGAAAAATGATGGAATTAAAACTTTTAATGTTTCATTTTATATTATGATGTTATTATCTAATAGTTTTGCTCTGCTTTGCTGATCAGTTAAGCTCATCTCGAAAATATTTTATCAGCATAGTGCACACTTCCTTGTTTTATGTATAGCTGAGTATACTGTATAGCATGTTTAAGTTTGCATACACCTTGCAGAACCTTTTTGTTTTTAAATACGCATATTGCATGCTTTTTTTATAGCACTCACTTGAATAAGCTACTTTACATAACAGATGATAACATATTGTCCACAAGACAAAATAATAGCTTTTTACACAAATTAACCAGTTCAAAATTTGACATTCTCTTGATACTGTGTTGTTACCTTGAAGATCAATGACTGTGTTTTGTGCTGGTTGTTCATGAGTCCCTTGTTTGTCCTGAGCAGTTAACTCTTGTGTGGTGTTCATATTTTTTGTTACTCAGCCAGTGTTCGTGGGTCTGGTGGACCCACTACAGTTTGGGGTCTTTAATTCAACAAAATTAAAAATTACATATAAAAATACTCAACAGATGTTTACTTCATCCCAATTACAAGCAATATAAACAGCATGCATGGTCAAAATTTGCCCTTTACCTTTGTTAGATCACATTTATGAATTAAAGTGCTACAGCCTTGTGCGGGAATGGCAGGGGGCAGAAACACAAAACTCACACTCTTACATTCTCTCTCTCTCTCTCACACACATGCACACATACACACACACACACACACACGTACACACATAAACACACACACACATACACACATACACATATTAATAGCCGTCCAAGCCAATAGGAGGACAGAGGAAAGGTACACAGGACCTAAAATTTCCACTCTTTTATTAGCCCCGGGTCCAGTGGACCCGTATGGGGGACCGAGAGTGCCACTTAAAAATAAAATGAAGAATCAATTTATTGATTTAATAATTCAAACATAAAAATGTATAGAAATAAATAACTTTTTAAATGGACAAATTAATAGACATATTTAAAGATGTTTACTTAATTCGTGTTTTTAAATGTAGTTTAATAAAACAATTATTTAAAAAATATTTTTTTAATGTATAGACACATTTAAACTGTTTATTTAATTCATGTTTTAAAACGTGGATTAATAAAACAATAAAAATTACATGAATAAATCTATTTAAATGCACATTTTAAATCGCTTTTTAAAAATGCATTTGGCAATCGCTTTTCTTTCTCTGTTTGCCCATTGCTTTTATTTATCCATTTGTCAATCAAGTTAAAAAAAAAATGCCATTGAACAGTACACACGTGGGAGCAACCAGTCAACTTTCGCCTAGATTTTATAGAGCCAACCCCTCTCGCGCTTGTAAATGTAACACGCACTGTTATTGGACAGTGAGAAAAGTACTTCAAGAGTATGAAGACGGAAGCGACGCAAAATGTCAGGGGAATCTGAACGTGTTTGGAGAGGGATTTTGGATGATTTATTAGCTTTAGCTGATTTAAGCGAAATAAATTCTCATCTCGGTTATCAGGGGCTGGCGAAAACAATGCGGCATCGGCATCTCGCAGCGGCACTTCCGGTGTTTAGAATCAGAACCAGCGATTAGTGAATGAATCACTCTTTTGAGTCGGCTCTTTTCAATGAGTCGAGCAAACGGATAAGCAGAGCGGTTGAAAGTGACTCGCGATTCAGTCTGAATGAATCATTCTGCTCTGACGCACTGAATCGTTTGGAGCAGCACTAGATGAAATGAATCTTTACCTACAGTCATTTGAAATCAAACCTACAAATGTATCCTTAGCTAAGATAGTCTTTATTAAGTTAACTTATTTATCTATAAACGTATTTATGAACGAATCTGCACTGCAGATAAAACCATCCTTAGACCTGAGTTCTTTAAAAAACACCAACAGTACACAACAAGAGTGTCTGTGAATAATCAGCATTTTATTCATTTTCATAAAGTTTCCAATGTGGAAGATCCATTGTGTGTCATTGATTTGCTGCTCTACTGTAAGTTCTATTTATAGCTAGAAGTAGAGCGAGTCTTGTAGAGGACCATTCTAATGTGTGAACAGTAGAGAGCGCCAGTCGAACATAGTATTTTTTTTATTTTTTTTTTTACTATTATTATATAGTAATATTATACTATATATTACTATATATTTTTGCTAACAACAGGGGAATACAAAGTTATAAACCAACAGAAACCAATCAAACAATGAAAGCCAAGCCTTTTCATCTTATATAAGAAAAAGAAAGAAGAACATCCAGTGCATTCTTTTTCAGCAGCAAAGATGTCTCAACAGCTTTACGATAGTTCTGTATTGAGATTAAAGAATCATATAAGAGCTTTAAATCAGTGGAAAACAGTCTACCATTTGGTACAGCTGACATGTATTTTGCTTTGTGCATATGGTATTTAGCAAATTAAATAATAATTTTGATTATATCATCTATCTCCAGTAAACCAGTATCACAGTCCATAAACAAGACCGTTGTATCAGTTATCGTAACAAACTATAAATAAACAATAAAACTTGGGTCCAAAATTATTTAGTAAAACTGAAAAATATGTGCAAAATTGCCTCTCACTCCTCTTTACAAGAAAAAATAATAAATAAATTAAAAAAAACATATTGGTTAATACCCTTTTTTTTAATTTACTAATAAAGTCATTACATGGATAATTTTGATGAATTATTTTAAAATGATTTTTTTTTTACTTTATTAAGAATTATATCTGCCACAGTTTATGAACAAAATAAAGGGATAATTAGGTTTCCACTTCATGCCAGCATTAGGAAAAACACTTTTTTTCTTCTGTAGACCTTTCGGTAACACTTTACAATAACAGTACATGTTTGGTATAAAAAACTGCTATAAATACTAAAAAACTGCTATAAGCAATACAAAATTATTTTCATTAGTATATATATATATATATATATATATATATATATATATATTAATGTATTAATTAACACTTTGGGGTAAACTAAATCAAACACGCTCTAGAAGCAAGATGAAAATGAAAATAGCACAATGTAAAATTGTTTATAAATTTGCCACCTGCAGTTGTCACAAACATCAGTGAACGACAGTGGATTTCTTGCAATATTTACGTTTAACCTAACTCATCCAACACACAATGATGCATTCATAATTAAAAACAATTTCATCTCATTCTGTTTTGAGTGATTCCACTGCTGCCGTCCTACTATAACGTTAAGCAGGTACAATTTTCACAGTGTACAAATCACTGATGTTTGTGGCAACTGCAGGTGGCAAATTTATAAACAATTTTACATTGTGCTATTTTAATTTTCATCTTGCTTCTAGAGCGTGTTTGATTTAGTTTACCCCAAAGTGTTAATTAACTAACATGCAGGAACTAACATGTAATTAAGGTAGTGTTATTCATGCAGTAGTTCATATGACTCATGTCTTAGTTAAGTTAGTTCTTCATTAGTTCTTGATTAATACATATCTTAACTCATCATTAGTTCATAGTCAAGTAATTATTAATTCAGCTATTAGTACATGATAATTCATGTACTGTTATTGTAAAGTGTTACCGACCTTTCTAATATTTGTATCTATCTATCTATCTATATATATATACATACGTATATACTAATGAAAATAATTTTTTATTGCTATAGCAGTTTTTTAGCATTTATAGAATTTTTTATACCAAAAATGGATGAAACTAAAATGATCAATTTCAACTTAAACTTTTCATTGCAATGCATTTATTCTAAAAATTATTCACCTTGTTTGTCCTCGATGTTGACAGACGAACATGACACGTTCTTCACAAAACAGATATGTGTGATATCAAGAATAGTGGAAACTTCTCAGAAACGACTTCTAAGTGTTGCTGGAGCCGGAAGTAACTTCTGCTGAAACTAACATTCTTATCTGCAGGATCACTGCATTAGCATGCAAATCAACCACTGATAGCAATCCGCGATTTTATTTTTCATGTACACATACTATATGATATTTTGCGTTATTTCACAACTCTTTTTGTCAAGCATCAGCATTCATAAATTATGTACTTTATTTTGCAGTAAAACAGTTTCGCATAAAGAGGAATGCAAATTGTGGATGTCCATGCTATTCACCGAAACACACACTGTTCGCACCTCAAAACATGCAGACACTAGCTTACACTGACCACAGACGTCCAGTATAGACACATCTTCATGCACATGCTGTCTGCCAAAACAAAGAAAAGCACATTTCTTTACAGATATTAAATGAGGCCTTCTGCGGTATGATTCTATTCAAAATACTGTAAAAAGATAACAATAGCATCTGTTTACTGTGAATATGTACTAAAATTAAAGGGGTCATATGATGCGATTTCAATGTTTCCTTTCTCTTTGGAGTGTTACAAGCTCTTGGTGCATAAAGAAGATCTGTAAAGTTGCAAAGACTAAAGTCTCAAATCCAAAGAGATATTCTTTCTAAAAGTTAAGAGTCAGCCACGCCTACCTAAAACGGCTCGTTCTAACACGCCCCCACATATCTATGTCGCTCTGTGGGAAGATTTGCATAATGCCGCCCAAATGTTCACGCAAAGAAAGAAGGCATAACTTTTATTCTCGCTGTAGTATTGTTGTTGCCGCCGCCGTCAAGTCGTGAAGGTGCTGTGTTTCGTTGCGAAACTACTTTGTTTGGTCTTCCAAAAGAGGACGATATCCGCTTCATCATGCCTGGAGCTGATCTGTGCTGGTCACTGAGGAAATACATCAACTTTATCTCCGATCACAAATGCAGACATGGTTTTATGTTTACGCGGCACAATGCAACGCAACGCGTAAAAAGACAGTATAAGTCATTATAATCCATAATTATTTCCCCACTGGATGCAACGAATGCCTCATTTATAATGGGTTTTAATGTTTGTCTCGTCGCTCCGGCCGGGACAAGGCATCACAGTATGTAAGGGTCGTAACATTTCCGTCACACGATTGAGGTATTCGGCCAATCACAACGCACTGGATAGCTGGCCAATCACAGCACACCTCGCTTTTCAGAACGATGAGCTTTGTAAAAATCAATGCGTTTCAGAAAGGCGGGGCATAGATGAGAAACAATAATGTACAGTATGTGGAAAATAATGTGTTTTTTAACCTTAAACCGCATAAACACATTTCATTACACCAAATACACAAAATAATGTTCTTTTTAGCAGCATCATATGACCCCTTTAAATGGCCACTGTCATTCTGTAGATTTTATTTATAGATTCGTTTTCTGTTTAAATTTGTCCCTCAGAATGGCCATCAGCTAAATAATGACTTTTGAGAGAGAATTGAGAGAATAAGCAGCTGGAACAAATGAAGTGGATTTTAAAATCAGCTTTGATTTGCTGTACAATATGAGTTCATGTATGATATGTCTATTACTATTGAGAACTCACACAAGATCAGCTTTTTTTTTTTTTTATCGAATGCTTATGTTTGATCTCTAGTATAACTGAAACGGATGTTAAGGATCACAATCAAATCGATCAAAAATCACTTGGAACAAAAAACCTCAATTGCACCAAACAAAAAAAGAAAAGTAATATAGATTTTCAGAGTTACAGTCAGTTACCCTATTTGCATGCATCTCAAAAAAAGCAGTGCTCTGGAACATCATGTAAACGCAGCACTTTTGCATGTTTTACAGCTTTGTCATTATAGCTGTCTTTCTAGCATGCATGTCAACTGACTGCAATCACAACATCATTAATGAGCAGTTTGATCAACGTTTCGTATGACACGTGCATACACCGTCTCATCCTCCTGTTTGACTTCCTGAAAGAGAACACAAAGACAGATAGACAAAGAGACAAATGCCCAGGAGATAATGAAAGAGTTTACCACGGTTAATGCCCTGCTGGACTATAAAGATTCAGTTTGAGATGCCTGATGTCATGTCTAACATGATAATCTTCAGCATCATAAGTTCAAAAACAAAATTATGATGAATGCTTAACATTTCGGGGGTCCTTCACGTCAGTGTTACCCATTCAGATTATTTGGATTGTTTTAGTGATGCTATCCTGCAAAAACTGAAGCAATCTTTGTGTCTGTTTTCTTATACAAGACAGCAGTGACAACTCTGCTAGACAGAAGCGTGTTTAATTTCAGTTCTGTTTTTTAATGGTTTGCACGAGGTATAAAGGTGATTTGACTCAATATTTAACAAACTACTTCTTTTATGGACTGCTCTGTTTCTTTTTTATTTTACACATTTTCTTTCTCAACTCAACTCTTACTTGCTCAAATCAGCTTGAGCAGCTTTTTTTCTCATACTGGTTACCTGAAGGCTTCAGTTTTCTTTTAGACTGTTAAACAATGCAGGTTTCGCCAAAACACACTGAACTTTAACATTCAACTGTTAGAAGTGTTTTTACACTTATCTGAGAGCAAAATTGAGAGATCTTGAACACTACAGCCCGGTTTCACAAACGGTATTAAAAATCATAACAGTATGACAGGTTTGACAGGGTCAAATTGTTTGACACTTCTTACGGACATATTTAAAGCTATTGGGTTGTTTTGACCCAGCGCTGGGTTATATTTAACCCACCAATTTTTAGAGTGTAGGCTTTAGTTATATGAATTCATATTTAAAATGGAATTACAGTGTCATAGAGAAATGCCAAAGATGTTGAAAACATTAAAATCCTGTTTTATTTGGCAGAATTAAGAATAATTCCCACAGTAAAGAGCGGTTGGTAGCATATAATCTACTCACCATAGACAGTAACAGTGAATCTGTATTTAGTCTCTGAGCTGCTGTTACTGATGGTCACTTCGTGACTGTCAGTTAATGTACATATGGCAGAAATGAAACAAGTCTTTCAGTAATTTAGTGGGTACAGGATCTAACAGGCATGTTTTTGGTTTAGATTAACTGTTTAAGGCTAACTTTGAAACTTTGTGGTGCTATTAGTTTAGTCACTTTTAAAGAAGTGAAACATTTTGATTTGTAAATTAATACTATTATTATTAACAGGACAGTTGTCACATTGATTATATGATTTTATGATGTAGTGACACTGCAGCTGTAATAGGTGATCTTTATACTGGCATATATTAGTATATGTGCTTCTCATTCATAACATACATTACAGGATTCAACTCTAATGATTTTTTCATGTGTTGTGAAGTGTTTGAAAGTGCATGACAGATGCTTCATTTCTCTGTCTGTTCATTATTTACTGTTGTGTTCAGTTTTATAGTGAACTCATGTTCGCCTGCACTATCATTTGATCTGATGAACACATTTCTCTTCTTCTCTTTGTCATTCCGTTGATGGAAAGGTCCTGTTAGATCTGAAATGTGGCTTTGTGACCAGTAAAGTGGTGCTGTAGAAATTAAACTTAGAAAAAAAATGTTTTTAATTAATTTAATGAAAATTAAACAACTGAGAGACAATAATAGACAAGGCTCAGTGAGATTTGTGAAGTGAAATGTAAAAAATCTTTCTGTGTGTATATAATTTATGCCTGACTAGCTGTTCCTCACTCACTGTTCATCATGTGTTTGTTGTGACAGATGCAGTAAAGTCAGTGTTAGTTAAGGAGGGAGATTCTCTTACTCTGCAGATTCATTTTACTAAAATACAGAACGATGATCAGATACTGTGGATGTTTGGAGACATTGTCATAGCTGAACTCTATAAAGCAGCCCAACGATTTTATATATATGATGGTCCTGATGGGAGATTCCGAGACAAACTGAAGCTGGACAATCTGACTGGATCTCTGTCCATCACAAACACCTGCACCACTGACTCTGGACTTTATGAACAGAAGATCAGCCGCAGGAGACACAACATAAAGAGGAGATTCACTGTCATTGTCACTGGTGAGTAAATCAAGTCTGTCAATGTAAAACAGAGAACAGTAAAGTTAAATGAAAAAAAAAAATTCACAAATCTACACTTCATATGAATAGTTAAACATAAAATTTGTATCTTAAACTGTTCTAGTCTCTCAGAGAGGTTTGGTGAACAATACTGCAAGATATCATCAATCCATCTTCCAAACCACTTATCCTATAGTGGGTTTGGGGATCGTGCTTTATGAAGTTTGAGCACCTACTGTATTAGACGGAGTTAACGGAGGCCTAAATGTCTGTGAGAAATTTGAAAGAAATCAGCCAGTGGGGGGTGCTAATGCATTTTTTGCAAAAGTTGCCGTTATAACAGTTATAAAGGTTAAAAACACTGTATTTCTATGGTAAATTCCCTGAAATTTCAATTATAATCACTAGATGGCAGCAGAGGACCACTTAATGGATAATTCTACTGACTAATATGCTTTTTTTATCAGGTTTTTACTTTTGGATTTATATTTAGACATTATAAAAACATTATAATTATTCCCTGAAATTTCAATTATAATCACTAGATGGCAGCAGAGGACCACTTAATGGATAATTCTACTGACTAATATGCTTTTTTATCAGGTTTTTACTTTTGGATTTATATTTAGACATTATAAAAACATTATAATTTAAAATTTAGTCAAAGTTTACCAGTGCATTTAAGCTGAGGTATCAGTTTTATACAATTATGATTACAGTGAAACCTGAAAACGTGTTATAAAGAGTAGACTTGCACTAAGCATTTTGTTACCCTTCATTTATTTCAGATATCTACAACAAAATGTGTGTGCATGTGTAAGTATGCTTAGTGTGTATACTCCTGATAATGCCAAATGTCTGATTTTACCAGTAAAAAAAGGTCATATTTATATGTAGTCAGTGTCAGATTGCAAGCATAATTCTGTATTTTCAGCTTCAGAATCGTAACTATTTTTATTCTGGTGTCACCATTGCGCTGTGCAAGTCAATTCACCCCAAGTCCATACCACAATTAGCATTTTAATCATTGATACATTTTAACTGTTAATTTTTTACCAAATCTCTTAGAAGTAATAATATCAATTTTTAAAAAAAAAACTCTTCTTTGCTTTGGTTTAAAATATTGTGATAGTGTCGTATTATGAGTTCACTATCGTGCTTTGAATCAAATCGTGACATAAGTGTATTATTACACCTCTAGTAGGGAGGCAAAACAGTAGAAGAGACAGAAGAGGCCAAGGACATGAGCACGTTTCTGATTAAATAAGGTCCACTGTTGTGTACCATGTTCTCAATCATTACTTTACTATGGTCAAGGTCATAGGTCACATTGCAACTTCAGCAATGTGCACAGTACTGTAATACTGTATACTTACTGTAACTCTTCATATTACAGTAGTCCACTTGCATTTCACATTATATAATATATATCCTTACAGATACATACTGTAACACACACACACATACAAATGTAGTCTATACATATACAGTCTGTGACTGTCTCTCTTTATCATTACGGTATCAGAGCTTTACTCAGGTTATATAGTGCTGATGTTTCTAGTGTTTGTTAGAGATCAGACACACATTGACACTAATGACTGTCTCTCTTTAGCTGTTTCAGGTTCAGGTCTGTCTGCAGCTGCTGTAGCAGGGATTGGTGTTGTTGATCTTCTGCTGGTGGCTGTGGCTGTAGTTTCAGTTGCTCTTGTGATTCACTATCGCCGCAAGATCTCTGAACTAGAAAGACGTTCGGGTAAGTATCACACAAACAGTTCATATAATATGGAAAAAACTAAAAGCCTGATTACCATTAAGACAATAACAGACGAAGGGCAGAAACGGATGTACTGAGAGCTGTGTCTTTGTGTGTGTGTAGAAAACGCAAACTTAACTCAGTGTCTGCAGATGTTATGATAGAGTTTGATCTCAAAAACTTTGTGTTTGTAGGAGTATGATGTGCCTTCATCCTAATGGTGGTGTTGAAGATATTCAATTTTTAACAGCATTACAAATCAATAAACTTTTTTAATCTCTAAACAGCATTACAAAAGAAACACTGAAGTATTAAAGACAGCACTGACCTTGTGCTTTTTAAAACGGAAGAGCAAACCGTGTGTCATTCTGAACATACTCTGAAATGGAGAAGTCATGCATTACTCGAAGCTAACCTAAAAAGAAACGTAGACGTTAAACTAATAATAAATATTATTAAAGAAAGATAAATAGTAAAATTATTGTATAATTAAAAATACAGCATGAAACATTTGCAGGATCATATACCATAAACATAACTGCACACTGTGCAATTAAAGAACAGCACAAGGAGAAGGTTTGTAATTTGATAATGTGACTGGTTGGTCTTGTAAGATTTCATAGCTCTGTCAGCACAAACTAAAAACACTTTCTCTATCTAGTAAGATCTGATCTGATTAACTGACTTTCTGGACCTTATGATAAGAGCACACAGGTGTTTTTATCATTCCGTCTGTTTGCAAGTTACCATCAAGTGAGTGCTTTTGAGTATGAAATAATGACTGTTTTCAAACAGGTCGTGACATCAAATCTGAGTTTTGTTTAAGACACATAGTAACAACTAGATCGACAAGCAGAACTATATATTCTGCTTTATGTCTGTAGTAAAGTCTATATTTTAGTGCTGTCAAATTGAGTAATAGTGATTAATCACATCCAAAATAAAACTTTGTGTTTACATAATATATTTATGTGTACTGTGTATATTTAAATGTATAAATACACATGTATACATGTATATATGTATATATATATATATATTCATATTTATGATTAATATAAATTTATTCCGCCAAGACCAAATACATTAACATTGTCATGTACATTACCATGCCAATCCCTCCAAGAGTTGTCATCACAGAAATATATATATATATATATATATATATATACACACATACACACACAAATATATGTCACTCTAGTTTTCTGCACATCACAGTTATTGTTAAAGTAAATTTAGTGATTAACCAAAAGCTTAATTCTTCAAACAAATAGTTTAGTTATAGCAGGAGCTCTTACTCTGTGTTCATAACGCTTATCATTTAATGTTTGTTACTATGACTTCATTGAGTAATTTATTAAACACCATTATTATTATAATAATGCTGCATCAGTGTTATTTGATTAGTTCAGACTGTTTGATTTTCCCTTTTGCACTTTTTATTTTATTGTATTTATTTATTTTTCTGTTTCCTCACAGATAAGAGAATGGAAGACCCCCAGAAGAGACCGATGACCTTCCTTTTATTGATGATTAAGTGATTAAATTGCCCAAACCCGGTCAAATGGAACAGCAGTAGTTTAGTCACAACAATAAACACATCAAGAGTGTGTAAAGTCAAGCCATTTGTGCTTTTTGAAATGAAGACTTTCATTTATTGATTATTGGTGCTCCCCTGCCAATCCTTCAAGATCTTTACACCTCCAGAGTGAGAAAAAGGGCTGGTAAAATCACTCTGGACCCCTCACACCCAGCACACTTCCTCTTTGAACTGTTGTCCTCTGGCCGGCGCAACAGAGCACTGAGCACCAAAACAGCCTGACACAAGAACAGTTCCCCCCCAGGCCATATCCCACCTGAACAACACATAACACATCTCAGGTCTTTACATCTGTAAATAACTTATCAAACTTAACTTATCAAATGTTTTCATCTGTAAATAGCACATATGCACATTCACAATTCTGTCTGTTGACATTTTCTTTTTCTCTATATTTTATTACTATATTGTTATTTATAATTTATTGTCTAGTCTAATAAGAATAAGAAGAAATAATAAGAAAGTATTGGTGTTTTATTACCTTAAATTAACCTATGTCTGTACTTTCTGTACATGGAAGCTCCTGACACCAAGACAAATCCCTTATGTGTGTAAACACACTTGGCAATAAAGCTCTTTCTGATTCTGATTCTGATTTGTTTTGACATAAATAGAGAAACAAGCTTTCCTTTATGATGAAGTTGATGTAACAGTTTGCTGTTTGCACTGATGCTGATATTGTGCTGATGATATTCTACTCTTTTGAGCCTGTTTGACTGATTTATGGTGCTACAAGATGTTACACTGTAAAATAGCTTGATTGTTATTACACCCGCAAAATTTTGCAGGGCTAATCTCAGGTTAATTAATGTATTTCTGTCATAACTCTCAGAGGGTTTGGCATGGTAATGTACTTGACAATGTTAATGTGTTTGGTCTTGGCAGAATAGATCTGCTACACTGCTGCTACGCTGCTGCTGTGGCAGAGCAAGTACCGAGACTTGCTACTGCCAATACATCCATGCACAGACATGCTGCTGTGAGCATGGAAGAAAATACTGCTGCTGCTGCACATATAACATATATGAATACACCCCATAGCATACATGAAACACCCCGTAGCAGATCTATACAGGTGGATCTGGGGATGGTGAAGGGTTTCTGAAGAGCGCTGCAACAGCTACGGCAAACACTAGCCAAGTATTTGAATGTTGAGCAGTGAGCTCACTGGCTGCTGATACAGAAAAGAACCAATCAGCTGGCCATGTGATAATGATGTCATTATATCAGATTGAGTTAGACCTATCAGACTGCGCCATCTAGAGTTTCATGACAGAACTTTGGATATATGGTTTTATTCTTGTTTGTTTTTATTTGATGCTCTTGCACTGTTACATATTTGTGCTTTAGTTGTTCATTCTTGAATATTTTGTAAGTGACTAAATGATAAATTGTAAGAATAATATCATATTTTATAATATTATTTTGTAATATAATATTTTCAAATACTGTCTGTCACCTGATAAGATGTGAACGTGCTATCTGACCTGTGGTCTAAATTCAGAGTGTTTTTCTGAAGACTGCAGGGCTCTGAAACTATGTTCATACAGAACTTACAGATGTTCTTACTTTTGAAACATTTCATTTCTTTTTAAATAAGCTTTTGTTTGTTTATAAACCACTGTTAATAACAGGAAACATCACAGTATTTTCAGTTCAGATTTTCTGTATGAAAATAAAATTGTGTGTGAGATTAATTCTGTTGTGCGTTTGTTAATGGATTTAGAGAATTCAGTATTTGTCCGATGTTTGTATCTGGATCAGGTCCAATCCAATGATGCTTTAAAAACTGGCACATAAGTAAGATGGATGACCTGATGCTGAATTGTAAAACGAGGGATTCAGATCCAGATTAAACTTTTTGAACAACTGGGCCCAGAGGACTACGTGATTAGATATATAAGATGCAAGAAAACCGCTTGTTGTTTGGAGGAGACTGTTAATACTGTATTAATTTATGTTTGTGAATAATGTGTGAATGTGAATTATAAACAACATTTAAGGCATCAGTTTTTAAGGAAATTGCTGGGAAAGCGTTGTTTCCATGCTCATCCTCTTGGTGGCGCTCCAGCAGTCTCTTCCTGTCTGTTCAAGGCTCTCCTTAATACAACCTGTTTACCTGTTCCCTTAGGTAAACAAAGCTGATTAGCTTATATGTTTAATGTGCAAACTTGTATATTTCTCTTTTTTGTTTGTTTTTAACAGCTCCCTCTTGCTGTGGTGGAGCAATTAAATATTTTTCTTATAAATAGATTATTTCCAGCAAAATGCATGCAAATAACAGCAACCGTACGGCAATAGTCAAACAGGATTTAAACAGTGAAATTTGATCTGACTTTTTCTTGTAAATGTGGATTCGGACGGCAATTAACCCTGATAGCACACGTACATCATGGAGACGTCTATCTGACGTCTGCATTTACATCTGCAAGACATATTTATTATTGTTTGCTCATCTGCAATACGTCTATAGGAGGTTTCCTATCAGATGTCAAATAGACGTTTAGAAAATGTCCTTAAGATGTTTATGATTTAGAATGTATGTAAAACTGACATCTTAAAGACGTCTATCAGATGTTTGTACACAACAGACCCTTACGAAAATTTACCATGGTTTTACTACAAATAAAACCAAAAAACTATAATTACAATAGATAAACCATGGTAACTACATGGTTTTGCTACTCTAACCATAGTTTAACCATGGTATTTGTAGTAAAACTGTGGTTATACAAATGGTAATCAATACGCCAAAAAAAACATGGTTACTACACTTATACTGCAAATAAAACCATGGTTAATTTTCATAAGGGAATGGAAGAACATCCATGTGCAGAAACGGCTCCTCCTTTATTTATTTGTTTTGTCAATGAAACATGAAAATTATATTATGGCTGAATTGTTAATTTTAAAAAAAAGTAATTTTATCCTGTTTCTATTTATTGGCCACCAAGTCCTTCGGATAATTAAAGGAAAAATGAACAAGGCATTCATTTAGCTTTAACATAAAAAATAACTTCATGTCGTTTTTTCATGTTTATTTTTGGTTTCATTACACTTTCTTCTAATACATCAAATAAAAAATACAACCAAAAGGAAAAATAAAACAGATAATAATGCGTCATACAAAGTTTGAACGTTTTAATGGATTTTTGTTTTGTTTTTGTAATATCGTTGTATTTAGGCTACATGAATGAGTCGTCATATTGCGTGCTCAAATTCGTGCCGGCGTTTCTCTTTGAACACAAAATAAAATGGAATAGAGACATGTTATCTCAAAAGAGATCAATAAAATGGTGTCTTCATTTTAAATGTAGGGGCGGTTCTAGGGTTTCATCCTCAGGGGGGCTTAGCCCTCAAAGAGACCATTAGATACAAAGATAAAAATTCTCTAAATAAACAGTATTTTACAGTGCTTATGAAAACTGTATTACTGTATGAAATAAACATACACAATTACCTATTAAAGTTACATAAGTTACTTAGTTAAGAGCAGTGAGTGCTTCTCTGTTTTATCTTTGTTGTTTTATTAACAATATTAGCGTAATATAAGAAATGCATGGATCCGTTATACTGACACACATTAATATTTTCTTAACTGTTAAGACGTAACCGATTGTGTTTACTTGGATACCCGTCAAGACAGTTAATGTGACATAATATTGTGTGTAGGCTATTTTAATATTGTGTGTACACAGTAACGATATCACAGCACGTGAATACCACATTGAGATCTCACTCGTGCCATCTTGCCCTTAAAAGTGAGAATGATAAACTTTCATGAGGAAGCAGCACTGGTCTGATCGTTCAGATAGCTGATTATAGTTTTAGGGGGCTGAGACGACAAATAGGGGGGCTGAAGCCCACCTAAAAGGGTCTAGAACCGCCCCTGCAGTACAGCACTATATATTTAATCATGTCTGGAAACTTGACAAGTGTGTTTTATTGGTGTAAATAATCTACAAGCATTTCACATATTTCTATGCACACTAATAATATGAAACTACTGTCGCTACACTGCGGTTATGCACATTCAATTCAATTCAAGTTTATTTGTATAGCGCTCTTCACGATACAAATCGTTGCAAAGCAACTTTACAGCAAATTAAGTTTCTACAATATTTAGTGGTAGCTTATCAGTGGTGACTGTCAGTTAATGCACATATGGCAGAAATGTACAGAAAAATCAATTAAAGACGTAATCAAACAGACGATGAACACTATTAACAGCAATTATTATATGATGCAATCAAACTTATAGCAAAATTTGATAGTTCTGTATGTTGTTTCAGGGTTGGCATCATCTGAGGTCCATGTATTGCATTTATTTTCAATAAAACTGAAAAAGGCTTAGAAGATTCCTTATCCTGTGGCTTCCTGTAGTGGATACAATTAATATCACTGCCTTCATCTTCCAGTTTAAATGTCTGATAGTTTAGAATTTGATTTTGGCAGGGGCTATTTGAATACAATGAATTCTATTTACACTAAGTGAAAATCGCATATTTTCTTAGTAATAGATTCTATTTACACTATTTAATAATAGGAGTATTTTCTTGCAGTAATAGTAGTGTGATGCTGTTCGTACTACTTAGTGCAAATAGTGGCCAATATCTGCACCTCATTATTGTAGTAGGCTACATTATAAAACAGTATAGGCTACAATAATAACGAGTGTAAATTAAAAAATGTATTTTCCACTTTTCATAAATTTCCTTCATTTTTATTGAAAATATATGCCTTTCCGATGTGATACGGGATGTGAAAAGGGAGAAGCACGAGTTCGGCAGAAGGCGGATTCGAACTCGGTCCGTCGCGTCAAAAAACAGCTGTTTTGAGCTTTCCCACCTGCACCACTGAAGCTGACAGTTGTAAGATGTTTTTTTGCAGTGTTGTGTAACACTACCACACGTTGGAAGGCGGTGTTAGTGTAAGTAGCCTCTGCCAAAATGAAAACAAAATAATGATTAAAAATAGCCTACAGGAGCGTTTTATTTTCATGAGAGGGCAATCGAATGTGCCGTTCTCTTTTGGGCTCTGTACCTTGTTGTCTATCCGCCATAAACATTCATAAATGGCGGCACTCGTCAATAAATTATGCACATATCCAAAAAGGAATTAATTATTATGCACATATCCAAAAAGGAATTCATAATATCAGAAATTAAATCAAATTAAATTGTTGATATCAGCATATCAATTATTATGGCAAGCCGTTTTGACTTTTCTTCCTTCTCAGGAAAATGTATTTCTGATATCAGCAATTGGGAGGGTAATTTCTGATATATAAAATGACTTTTGTTACTAGTAGCAATCACATTCATGACTAGTTACAATTAAATTGTTGATATCAAGAATAGACATCTGTACTAGTAACCACATGATTACTGATATCAAAAATAAATTTTTTTATTAGTAAGAATTGTATTTCTGATATGTGAAATTGGAATTTCAACTAGTAAGAAATTAATTATTGATATCAACAATTGATTTTGAATGGCAGCATATGGTGACATTTAACTAGTGAAAATACAATTAGAGACATCAAGAATTAGCATTTGAACTAGTGAAAATTGAATTGTTGATATCAAGAATTAACATTGTTACTAGTAGAAATGTAATTCCTGATATCAAGAATTAACATTTTAACTAGTAAAAATTGAATTGTTGATATCAAGATTCATATCCTGAGAATGAATAAAAGTCAAAACGGCTTGCCATAATACCCTGTTACATAACAGTGCAGCTGTAGTCCAGATCCACCCAAGCACATTTGAGAGGAAACATGAGGACAAAGATGTTTTTCATTAGTCTGCTCGTGTTTTCTACATTCCTCTTGCACGGTAGGATATTTATTTGTTCATTTCTCTTCAGGTCAACAATGAAAATACTGATTAGGTTAGAGTTCCCTGCTCAAACCAGAGGTCCAGAGATCAAGATTAGATGCTCCAAGACCCCGATCCAGACTACAGACAGGTAGTAGCCTAAATATTAATCATCTAATATAAAATATAACATTCAACAATTTTTCATTTATTTTTGTTTTTTGAACTAAGAACAAGACAACTAGCAACTTTTTAACATCTTTTCAAGTTCAAAAAATAAAAGAATTAAATAAAAGTGAAAATAAAAAAAGTAAATACACTATTGAACACTTAATAAGTAATTTTTTGTAGTAAATGCATCATGCAGCCATAGGTGTTGTGAAATATTTAGTTCCTGTGAGAAAAAAAAATGTTCCAATGCGTGGAGTAAACATGAATATTTACAACTTCGCTCTCCGGTGTGGATTCTGAAGTAATTTTCAATTATTCAGTTTATGCAGTAGTATGATATAGCATATGATGAAAATGTTCAGTTGGACAACCTCAGTATAATCACTGGGGGTTGAGCTAAGAGACTTAAGTGGTCGTGTGTCCGTTCGGCTTATTACCTGATGGAAATAATCCATAAAACAAGTCGTGATCTGAAGAGCAAACAACCATTTTCATTGCATTCGTTTGTTCGTTGTTCAAAAGCCAAGACCACTGCAGAGAAGATTTATTAACATTCATGTTTACTCCACCCACTGAATCAGTAACTCACAGAAACTAAATATTTCAACGGGCCTTCATCCAAAAATCTGTTCTCAATTTGTTGTTTAGGATGTAGCTATACAAATAAAGCATGCAATACATTTATATCAAATGTATGCACTTGTATTTCCGCGATGAGCAAGACGGCATGCTTGTCGAAGCTTATAATGGTTAAGATCCCATGACAGCTAGTGGCAGAAATGATTCGACCCAGATGCAGAGCATTTACACTGTTTTAAGAGTTGAGTTGAGACCAAGAACAAAATGGCAAGACCCAAACTCTGGCTCAACCCATTCTACGCTGGTGTGCTTGTTATCCCAGTCATTGCATGAAATGAAAATAATGATTAGGTTAGAGTTCCCTGATACCCCTGATTCCCTGATGCATACTTTCATACACCCTGATGATGACTATAATTCAAAAGAGTGGAAAATTAATTTATAGCCATTTTCAAACATAAAAAAAATATTCAAAATATGCAGTGATCACTCCTTGGTCGTAAGAATGCCAATTTTAATATGCAATATATGAGTCAAGATGTGTGTTGTATGGTGTATATTATGACAGACGCCATATAACCTACAAAATAACATGTATGTTTGTCATATATGATGAGTGAATGTGTGAATCATTGATGCTTTTGTGTAGTTTGATTGATCTTTTGAAGAATATTTTCACAGCACCTTTCTGTTTTATATGTTTGTCTGACTTTCCCAGACATGATTTACAGTTACTATTATTTCTTCTCCAGGTGCATCTGGTGTTGAGACAGATAGCGTATCAGTGTCTGTCAAGGAGGGAGATCCAGTCACTCTACACACTGATGTTGAAACAAACCAACAAGAAATGATTCATTGGTATTTTAATGACACTCGCATCGCTCAAATCAGTGGAGATCTCAGTCATATCTGCACAGATGTTCAGTGTGAAGATGCTGATGAGAGATTCAGAGACAGACTGAAGCTGGATCATCAGACTGGATCTCTGACCATCACAAACACCGCAACCACAGACTCTGGAGTTTATGAATTACAGATCATCAGAGGTAGCAATAGTCCCAAGACCTTCAATGTTACTGTTCATGGTGAGTCATTATGTTTAAGAGCATGTTGTTTATTATACCAGTGATATTCAGAGCTGTCTTTCTCTTTACCTGCATCACTGAACAGAACACAATTACTTTAAACTGCTTTGTTTTTCCGTTGATCCATTCGTTTTTTAACCGTTAGTTTTGTCCTGCTCATACCATTTCTTATTTCCTGTTTAAATGCATCTGTTATGCTTTTAGTTCAAAGTGCAGAGGATTTGATGTAAAATAAGTATGCAAATGTGTAAAGAACCTGTAATAGTATTTTTAGTTCTCGTAAAATGATCATAAGGGATTAGAAAATCATTTTAAATATTTAAGTTTTTTCAAAAAGTGTATATTAAAATGCAGAAAGCTATATTTCAAAGTAGTAGATGTGTGGGTAAAAAGATATGTAAGTTTATATGAATAAAGATATATTCACAATTAACTTGATATTTAGCACTTTAGCATTTCATTTTGTTTGTACTGAATTTATCGAGATCCAGGAATTTATTATGCACAATTATTTTCATAGTTAATTCCTGTTGAGGAGTTTTTTTCCCCCAAAAAAATCCCTCAAGCAGCTATTGTTTGCTCTTTATTTCTTCTTCTTGCGTTTCAGGTGTTTCTGCTGCTGAACAAGATAAAAGGCAGAGAAAGTCAGTGAAGCAGGGAGAATCTGTCACTTTAGATCCTGGAGAAATAAGAAAACCAAATGATGTGATGACGTGGTATTTTAATGAAATCAAATTATAATAACAAAATGAACTATGCAAAAAATATATAATATTATATAATTATATAATATATCATGTATTATAATTCTAGTCAACACATAAACAAAAATGACTGACAAAGCCATGTTTTCATTTGGATTAGGCTACTATTAATCTGAGCACCCATAGTATTTGTCTGCAAGTTTGACACTATAATTGGAAAGCTAGCGTTCACACCAGCGAACAGTTGTTCTGTTTATTATAAGCACGCGCTGCAGTTTCTGATTGGCTGTCAATGTTTGTGTCGTTCATCAGCTGGAAAAACATTTTCTGAAAGTGATTCCAACGATATCGTTCCTCTGTTCTTATCATTATTGTGGTGTGGACTCTGCTAATCTTTCATATTTAAAACTACTTTTTAGAGCTGTATCTTTATTATCGTTTAGCCTAACAGGCCCTAAAGACTCTTGTGTTGGATTCAGGCTCGCCTGACACAGGAATACGTGTCATTGTTCTTCGTGGCGATAGAGGCTCACCACGGGATCTTTAGAAGGGGCAAGTATTCCATACAGATACTAAAGTGAGAGGAAAATATTGTATTTATTATGCAAAATTAGAGTTTATAGTGTGTGTGTGTGTGATTATTTTTCAAAGGAGACGAGGTGAGAAACAAGCTTGGGCATCTGTTGAAGTCCAAAGAGAGAAAATAATGTACTGGTATGTCTTTGTAGAAAACTTGTGAGATTGTCCGCTGCACTGTGCAGAGGTGTGTGTGTGTGTGTGTGTGTGTGTGTGTGTGTGTGTGATGTGACTTCATTCTGGTCATTTATTCAGACATCAAGCAAAGAATCATCAGAAAATCAGAAAATATAATAGCATTTCTGTTCTTTTGTTGAAAAAACAATGGGACACGTATATTTTTATTTTCATGTGCTGATCTATCCACTTACTAAGTAGAGTTGACATCAAAATCATCCAGATGGGAAATAATCATTTCAGACTTCCTGAGTTACTGTAACAGCTGTTAATTTCTCTCTCTGTTGTGCGGAGGTGTGTGTGTGTGTGTGTGTGTGTGTGTGTGTGTGTGTGTGTGTGTGTGTGTGTGTGTGATGTGACTTCATTCTGGTCATTTATTCAGACATCAAGCAAAGAATCACTATTAAATCAGAAAATATAATAGCATTTCTGTTCTTTTGTTGAAAAAACAATGGGACACGTATATTTTTATTTTCATGTGCTGATCTATCCACTTACTAAGTAGAGTTGACATCAAAATCATCCAGATGGGAAATAATCATTTCAGACTTCCTGAGTTACTGTAACAGCTGTTAATTTCTCTCTCTGTAATCTTCTGTCGTTGTTTTCTTACAGATGGGAAAAGCTGACAAGATCTGCGAGGATGATTGTATATCTGCAACACTTTTCCCATCACCGTGAATCAGTAAAAACATGCTTCAGATTGTGCTTTTGAGCGTTAACTTACATTTCTTTAGGCCACACTTATTAATCATAAAGCACTTACTTTTTACTTCACTTACTGGAAATAATAACCTGTTACTGGAAGCACATATAATTCAGGACATTTAGATGAACATTACTAACATTACCTGGTAGTTGCAGCTCATAAACCTGGAATAATATTTACATTTATCATTTATAGCATGCTTATTATAATAAGTGCCTTGGTTTCTGGTTATGGATTAGTGAAGTGCTTGTGGAAGGGATGTGTTTTCTGCTGATTCTTGAAGGTTGAGATGTTCTCATCAGATCAGATGAAGGTTGAATGTTTCTGGAGTGAAGCTTCTGAAAGAAACCCGTTGTGATGGAACCACTAAGAGGCGCTTATTCATTGTAGTTACTTCATTGCTTAAGTGCACAAAATTAAATTTGTATACATCATTTATTTAGTTATTTAGCATTCAGTTATATTGATAAATTCATACAACAATGCTTTGTGATAATTAATATCACACAATGTGGCAATTTAACACTCAGTTTACAATCAGTGACAACTTTAAAACAAACCTACCATGAGTTCTCAGGACAGTCAACGTTATGTCATTATTTCATTTACAAAATGTATTAAATGGACAACTTCCATGTAAAGAAGATCTACACTTACCAGTATTGGAATTTTACAGTTAATAAGGTTCATAACTTCATACAGTTTTGTCATTCACACACTACTGCATTTGCATATCACATTGTGCAGTGTAAAATAATTCATACACATTGTTTTGCTCAAAAACAAGCTTTTTATGATTGTGATCCAGTGCAGCGCTGGTTTGTTTTGGTTCATTAGAACTCATTAGAATTTGAATTCCTTATGGAGAAAATGAATTGGAAAAATACTTCCATAGTTTGTGATCGTCACTTTTGCACTTCATGTCTGCATGTTTGTATTGTATATCATTTTTACCATTGCTTTTGATAACAGAATGTGAATGAATTTAACAAAAAATTTGTGTGCTGCTGTTTTAAATAAACTGTTTAAATGTTACAAATGATCATTATTTAATCAAGTTCTATTTTCAGTGAAAAGATTGCTTGATTTACCATCTTAGCATCATTATTATACCTTATAATTGTTGCTATTTTAATTTTAGTTATATAGTTTTAGTAATTTTGATTTGTAAAGAAGAATTTGTTCAAGCTTTTATTTTGGCAGAATACTGCTATCATGCTGTAAACTTATTTTATTTATTATTATTATTAAATGCTTATAAATATAATCTATAAATTAATTTAAAGTGATATATGCCTATTTTTTTACATTTGAGCCCCTGCCCCCAAGAAACTCCCTGTTCGTCCCTGTGTCGCCTACATTTGATTTTAATGTCATTCAAGTCTTGCATCCTGGCCAAATTTGCCCATTGGCCTCTGACCATCATGGCCTCCTAACCATCCCCCTATCTGCTGATTGGCTTCATCACTCTGTCTCCTCTCCACCAGTGAGCTAGTGTGTGGTGGACATTCTGGCGCAATATGGCTGCCATCACATCATCCAGGTGGATGCTGCACACTGGTGGTAGATGAGGAGATTCCCCCCTTCTATGTAAAGCGCTTTGAGTGCCTAGAAAAGCACTATATAAATGTAAGGAATTATTATTAATTATTATTATGTACTTTAAGTGTGCAACAAGCACTATGAAATTGCAAGTATCGGATTGGGATACAGGGCAGTTAATCAATATTCAGTGACTTGGATTGGATCGGGGTCACAAAAAGACCTGATCGGGACACCCCCGTTTGTCAATGGTCACTGGGATATTTTTGCATTATTTTTCTATAGTATTATACTATAGTATTTTTTTACAGTCTATGGTCCATCCCATGTATTCGAGAGAACAAAATTGTCACTTCTTCGTAAATTGGCGCAAGGTATCAATAATAAAATAGAAGCAACAGGGGAGGATCTTTCTCCTACATAATAAATTACGGTATATACATTTGCCTCGCTATATTTTTTCCTCAAACAGTGATTTATTTTTATAAACTTTCCATTTGCATTTTTACAGATTTAAACTGATTAAATTAAAATATGTTTCTTGTCTCCTCATCTTCTGGATCTGATGTCATAAAGCAAAACAGCAACAGTAGCCACGCCCACCAGAGTAGCGACGACCAATCGGATCACAGCTTCAGTAGAACCGCAGCAATTCATGTGGACTTCTGAGGGGAACAAAGCAATGATAAAATAGGATTGTGATGAGGAGTGTGTTGAAATATCTTCCAGTGAAACTTACCATAGACAGAAACATTGAATGTTTTTGATGACAGTTTAGCCGCAATTATCTTTACTTCATAGAGTCCAGCATGTTGAGTTGTGATGTTTGTGATGGTCAGAGATCCAGTTTGATTGTCCAGCTTCAGTCTGTCTCTGAATCTCCCGTCAGGACCATCATATGTGGAGGAGATTCCAGCCTCTTGATTCATTTTAGCTATGAGAGACTTTTCAGCTCCGTATTTCCACAGTATGTCATCATGTTTGCGTACTTCAGTAACATCAGTGTTTAGAGTGACAGAATCTCCCTCCATCACTGACAATGACTGTATTTCATTCGTTTCAGCACCAAACACACCTGAAAAACAAGGACAGGGACAGATTAAGCATTCGGTTGGTTTACCAAGCCCAAAGTCCGTTTTAAAATGTTTAAATGCATAGTCATGCACAATGTGGAGAGAACTGTAAATTCTCTGTAGTTTCTGTTACTGATACTAAGCCATTCATATTTTTTCATAACTTACAAATCAGACGCCGCCAACACAAACAGAACAAAACAAACATGTGAAACATTTTCTGCAGTTGCTCAGTGAAAACTCTCATCTAATAAAACCAAAAACACTCAAGCTGTTCCTCTGATATGTGAATCCACCCATGATAGCGTTTGACCCTCCTAATACACACACACACACACACACACACACACACACACACACTGAATGCATATTTATAGTTAATGTTCTTCTGACTCATATGAAGTTCAGCTTCCGGTTGAAACTGAAACCTGCTGTGGTTTGATTTTTTTAGAAACATGGATCTGTTAGGTGGACAAACAGCTTGTGCAGGAGAGAGACCATTTATGTATGTAACTAGTTTGTAGATGAAGGGCATCTTCTTCCTGTCCTGCTTTTATATACATCCTGTCCTTCTATGTGTGAACCTCACAGTCTGACTTCATCTCTACACAGAACAGTGAAATAAAGTACCAAGTCCATCAAAACTGATGTTTGAGAAATGGTTAAAAAAAGTCTCGGGTCAGAGGTAAAACGCCGAACAACAGAAATACGACCATTGAATCTTTATTGGAAGATATAAAGATTGCAAACAATGTTTTCCTTTTCCTTTGCTTTTCTTGAATATCCCAAAAACAATAGGCTCAATTGGGATGAGTGGAAAAAAACTGGTGATCATGTGTGTCTGGTTAGAAATAGGTCCAATTGTGGGCTGACCTCCTATGATGTAATGCCAAAAAAATTTCAAATAGTGAGTCAGCGACGGCTCTTCCTCGACTGTGCTGAGTAAGATGATGGGAGACGACTTTCTGGCGACACAGCTTAATGATCATTGGTTTAAACAACCATGATGCAGACTATAATTGTCCTCTATTGTTCTGGCTCTGGTTCAGCAGTGCTGCTCTATTTATACAAAAGTGCCGAAGCACGTTTGACAGGAAACATGGGGATGAAGAAGCTTTTTGTTAGTCTGCTCGTGTTTTCTACATTCCTCTTGCACGGTGAGACATCTATTTGTTTATTTCTCTTCAGTTCAACGATAAAGAAGAAGGAGTTTAGAGTTCCCTGCTCAAACCAGAGTTCAAGACCCAGATCCAGACAAAGAACTGCAGTCAAGAACTGGGTAGCAGCCTAAATATGAATTGCTTCTTAATTCAAGAATCTGTTCTTAATTTGTTGTTTGGGATGTAGCTATACAAATAATGCATGCAATACATTTATATTGTATCAAATGTATGCACTTATATTTACAAGACTGACACTGTAAGTTGATCAGCTAATGTGTACGTTTGCAATATTTGTATTGTTTGCTAATTATAAGCCACCTCATGTGTATTTTTATCAATCTGAATCTGCGTCTCATTTCGGAGGCTGCTGCTGCGTCCTCCGGAGGTCGCATTTGTCGGCCGCATACATTGAAATGTAATCAAGTAGGCTGTTGAGTGTAAACGCGAGTACTGTCTGAATGTCGAATTAAATTTAAATATTCCATTTTAATTTATATAAAATACTCTGCTCTACACACTGATGTTAAAATAAACCAACAAGAAAAGATTCATTGGTATTTTAATGGCATCCGCATTGCTCAAATCAGTGGAGATCTCAGTCATATCTGTACAGATGTTCAGTGTGAAGATGCTGATGAGAGATTCAGAGACAGACTGAAGCTGGACAATCAAACTGGATCTCTGACCATCACAAACACCACAACCATAGACTATGGAGAATATAAACTAATGATCATCAGCAGCAACAGTGTTCACGAGTTCACACTAACATATAATGTGATTAAGCAATTAGTAGCATATTTGGCGTGTTGTCCAGAGGGAGGGCTCCGAGCTCGGGTTAAAGCAAATTAAGCGGGGCACTGCAGCGGCAGTATCAAATGAGCAGGGCACTGCGGCGGCGGTATCAAATTAAGCGGGGCACTAGGGCGGCGGTATCAAATTAAGCGGGGCACTGGGGCAGCGGTATCAAATTAAGCAGGGCACTGCAGCGGCGGTATCAAATTAAGCGGGGCACTAGGGCGGCGGTATCAAATTAAGCAGGGCACTGCAGCGGCGGTATCAAAATAAGCGGGGGACTGCAGCGGCGGTAGCAAATTAAGCAGGGGACTGCAGCGGCGGTATCAAATGGAGCGGGCACTGCTGTGACAATATCAAATTAAGCAGGGCATTGCAGCGGCAGCATCAAATTTCATTTAACTGATTAGAATTAGATGGGCTTTCTTTGTGTGAAAATTTTTGGTCCTGATATAGCTCTTGAAGGCGTCCGATGACCATCGATCGAGAGCTTGGATCTGCTGCTATGAGAGGCCTTTTTGAGCTGCTGTAGTTACTGCCCCAGTTCGGAAGGAGTGGCTGGAAAATCTTTCTACGGGTATGACTGGTTGGACGATGTTTATGAACATTGTTTGGATAGATGTTTTTGAAACCAAAAACGTGTGACGGGGTGGTTACAGTCATTGACAAAAAGAGGATCAAGAGGGGATGTAGACTGAGAGCTTCTGAATTGGAGGCAAGAAAAAGGGGCCTGATACGGTTGGATTGGTGACGGGAGGTTAAAAAATTCAGATGTGGTGACCTCTTTTTCCTGATCTGATTTACTTTGTTTGATGAAATAGGAGATAGTTTCGCTGTCGAGCACGGAAAGGTCAGAGACGGTTGGATGGAGTTTGGGGTTGAATAGAAGTTATTGTGAATTCCGAGCACAGGAAACCACAAAAAGCCAATATGAACATTGCGAAGAGTAAGGTGGCTGAGCTTGAATGGCTAGCGGAGGCAGCCTCACGCTAACGTCTGCCGCCGGAGGTAGAAGGAAGGGAGGGGTAAGGATAGGAGTTTGGGAAGCTACGCTAGCTGAAGGTGCCACAGTGATTGGTTGAGAAGAGGAGTGAGGCAATGCAGTGTGAGGAGCAGCCGAGTCTGGGGCGCGGCCCAGGCTTGCTGACGGCCTGCTGCGTCTTGAAGCTCGAGGGGAGCCGGAACTTGATCTGGAAGACAATGTAATTTTGAATGAAGTAGGGAGCTATGAGGAAGAGGTGCATGGGCTGCAATTGTCAGCAGAGGCAGCCTGACGTTTAAATCGGCTTCCGGGCTAGTGTCTGCTATGGGAGCTGGAGGCCACTAAAAAGAAAAAAGGGGTCATTAGAATCGGGAGGAAAAGCCCGAGATGTGTGGGCCTGAGTTGCAAGCGGAGGCAGCCTCACGCTTCCTTCAGCTGCTGTAGGCCACGGGAAGGGACTGGGGTTTGTTCAGTGACAATTTCTTCATATTACATAAATACGCCAGCAGGTGGTGAAAAAGAGTGTCTTATCTGTTATGTCTTAAGTCAACTAACATACACTTATTACAAAAAAAAACTGATTTGGCTTTATTAAAATGTGTGCATAATCTACTCATTAAATAGATAAAGTCGAAATAAGTTGTTCAGATTACCAAAGCACAAGGTTTTCTTGCATAATTAACATTTTTATTTGTTTGGTCAGACATTTACACATTCATAAATCGGGGATTAAACGTTGAGTTATGTTCTGTATGCTAAATATGAATATATAAACAAGTTTATTTGCACAGTACCTATAACTGCGCTTTGCATCTGCTTTCTGCTGATTGCTGATCGAGATTGACATGCTTAATGGCAGACTGACCCATACACTCTCATTCATTTCTGTCACGAACGAGATATGTACCAGTTCATTCAACTCGTTCACGAACGAGAAGATCTCTCGATCTCGTTCAGACTCAAAAGAAACTCGTTCAGTGAAGGCCGTATTCGTATGGAAAGCCGTTTTAGCATTTAAAAGTTTGTTTTGACTATCCATAAATATCATTTAAGATAGGAACAATTGTATTTTGACGAGTCATAATTATAATTCGACTAGTCACAATGACAATTAGAGATATCTGCAATTATAATTGCACTAGTAAGAAATCGGATTAGCGATATCTCTAAATACTTTATGACTAGTCAAAACTCCATTTAAGATATCTGTAATGACATCATAGATATCTTCAATAGGGCGTCACACATACGCAAAGGTAATTAGAGATATCTCTAATTCAGTTTCGACTAGTCACAATTATATTTTAAGATATCTGAATTGTACCTGCTCCTAGTCGAATGTGCTGTTGTGTGACGTGAGACTAAATTTACTCAGCTCCTCCCAGAGCCCCTCCCCGACTAATGTCTAGTGCTAACTGCTAACAACAGTGGTCTGCTTTTCTTGTCACGGAGAGAAAAGCTACTTGATGAATTACTTCAGGGGTTGTTAAATAATATCTGGATGCAGCCATATGTGGTAAAAGGTCTCCAGCGTGCATGTATGTATAGCGCTGTGATTTTAATTGAATCATGTTGCAAAACGGACCAAATGCAGTGTAATGTTCAATAAAGGCAGAAAACCACAAACTGCTCGTCTGAATTTATTTATTATACGTTTAGATATAATGAAGAACAATGGAATTATACAATAAAAACATGAAAAATAGTACAAATAAATGCATGACGGACAAGAACAATGCTTCAGAATCAGATGCAGTCAAAAAAAGGTGAAGGCTGATTT
>NW_015507511.1:2175-4908 GCF_001515645.1 Sinocyclocheilus grahami | reverse complement strand
CAGGACCTTTATTATACAACTCTTAGACAAAATGGCGGATGACAACAGTTTCCAAGGTAGGATTGGTTAATAAAATGTTTAAGGTGGGGCTTAACAAAGGTGCATTTGCATGCACATTTTAGATATCTATAAAGGAATTTTGACTAGTCACATTGTTAATTCCAGATATCTACATTGAAATTCTTCCTAGTCACAAAGCTAAATGCAGATATCTCCAAAGAAAGATCTTCCTAGTCAAAAATCTGATTGAGATATCTATAATTAAATTGCAGATATCTTTAAATGAGTTTTGACTAGGAAGAATTCCAATTCAAGATATCTCTTATTAAGTTTTGCCTAGTCAAAAATCCAATTCAAGATATCTACAACTGTAATTTGACTAGTAATAAATTACTTTCAGATATCTACAAATGTATTTTGGATATCTTTAAGAAATCATGAATTAAAGATATCTGCAATATAATTATGACTAGTCAAACACCAGTTAGAGATATCTTGAATTATAATTTTGACTAGTGGTAATTCAGTTAGAGATATCTCTAATTTAATTATCACTAGTAGAATTGTAATTTGAGATATCTCTAATTAGAATTATGCCTAGTACAAAATCAATTATAGATATCTTTAATTACAATTTATACTAGTCAAAACTCTTTTGTAGATATCCGAAAATATTTTCCAATGGAATAGCATTGTAGATCTCTCGAATGTATATTATGACTAGTCAAAATAACATTGTAGATATCTTCAATGCATATAATGACTAGTCATAATCACATTGTAGATATCTTAATTCCAATTACGTCGAGTCAAAATTGCAGAATAGATATCTGGAATTGGAATTTTGACTAGTCAAATCTAAATTATGACTAGTACGGCAAGGAGTATTTAATGCTAAACCGGCTTGCCATAGTATTCGTTCACTACATTAAACAAATCACATGCTCCGTCACATCTCAAACTCGAAGGCTATTGGCTCGAGGTTTAGTCATTCTTTGACAGGATGAAACAGTCCACAGAGCTCCCCGGTTCACTGATCTGCGCATGCGCTGCCAATAACGCCGCGCTGCTGTGGAGGGAGTCAATGGATTACGTGAACGAAAACGATTCGTTCACCAAAAAGAACGAGTCGTTCACGAACGTAACAACACTACTGTACACCAGAAGGTACTTCCCCTGTTTGAAGACCACACATGTCCTCTTTATGCTGAATATTAATGCTGAATTGTGTGTTTTAGCACTCCTGGCGCTAACTGACCTGCAGTTGACCACGGTGGGGCGGGGTTTGGTACAGGTTGGGTGGCAGGGACAGGGGCGGGGCTTCTGGGCTACTGGGTGAGTTGGAAGAATGAAGATCAGCCTTTTTCGTCATCCTCATCTTCCTCAATGTACCTGCTGCCAAATTCACTGTCCACAGAGCTGACGGAGCTGGGCCCTGGCAGCCGTGTGTGTGTGTGTCGCAGTGTATCGCAATGCGCGCGGGGAGGGGCCCTGCTGCACTGCACACACATAAACTGGAGCTGCGTTGAACTGACTTAAATCAAATCAAACTGCAGTGTACTGAACAGAGCAGCATGCAGTGAAATTGTGAAAGTGTTTTCTCACCGCATCATTAGCTTGAGTGCAGTGTAAGTAAAGTATGAAACTTTTCTCCAAATATTCTTTATTTATCTAATAAATGGCATGTGCTCATATTTTTGTGGTATTAAAGAACAAGCACTGTACAGTACAATCAATACCTGGCTTTACTGCAAACCCCGAAATCGGTTTCTCTGACCCCTGCACAGGGAAATTCTTCACAAAAGAGAAACCTTACAGAAAACTCACTGTACTTATGCATCTGAAACTGGTTCACTGTTTAACAAAAATAATTCAAATAAATAAAATGTAAGAAGACAGCCATCAGTACAGAGAAAATAGAATGAGGTCTGTGGAAGAGGTCAACACATCAGTCATAGGTCACATGAGGGACGTGATTGACAGTTGTGAAAACTTCATCCAATCACATCCTGCTTCAGTTTATCAATGCTCACACATTCACAGTGTTTCTGTGTCAGTAAGTCAGAAATGCGTGTTGCGAGTCGTATTGATTGCTGTGTTATTATAACTGTAATGTTCTGATGTGTGTCTACTGCCACCTAGTGACCCTAAAACACATGAATCACACGGAATATTACCACAGGATTGATTTAATCATACTTAAAGAGGTCATCGGATGCCCATTTTCCACAAGTTGATATGATTCTTGAGGGTCTTAATGAAAAGTCTGTAACATAGTTTGGTTAAAATTTCTCAATGGTAGTGTAAAACAACACCTTTTTTACCCTGTCAAAAACAGCTCTTTTCAGAGCAAGCCGTTTTGTAGCATTTTCCTTTAAATGTTAATGAGCTCTGCTAACCCAAGTTTACTTGGCATTCATTGTGAAACTTGCTAATTAGCACATTATTAGGAAAGGTGATTTGCAAAGATTCATTAAAGAACCTTATACCCACTTCTTCTGGAGGTGAAGCTGGATCACAAATGATTCACGTGAACATAAATGCATTTAGGTAGTCCGGGGGCGCACTCTAGTGATGCGCGGATGGCGGTTATATCCGCGGATCGGGTGGGTCGGGAAATAAAAAAATGCATTCTGATCATTTGCGGTTGGGTCGCGGGTGGATAAAATAAATAATTGATGCAAGTATTAACTACATTTTCTAAATTATGAACGAGTTTTAAATAGGCTACAG
>NW_015507511.1:0-2055 GCF_001515645.1 Sinocyclocheilus grahami | reverse complement strand
TTTATTAGGCTGCTGTCACAAGACCTATTTCACGGATCCAATACTGATACTCATTAACTTAAGACAAATCCGACAGTAGCCTACTTTCTCAATTTGGTACTCGCAGCACGCGCTTTGAATGTGACTGTGAGCGCACGCACCTCTGGAGAGCGCGAGTACCAAAGCTTAAAAAGACGTGAAAATAATAAATTTTTGTGATGATGCAACAATGACTGATCAGGCTATTGACAATTCTGTCAACTGTCCCGAAACGCGAGCTAAAGACTTCTATTGCAGCGTGCAGCAGCTCAGTCTGTGCTGAAACGCTACTGTCAATCAACCTATCGTGGGCGTGGCTTGGTTTTATTGCGTCACACAGACAGGCATCTGAGATCGGCTTGATTTGAGAAAGGGGTAAAGATTTTAGTAGATTTTTAAAAAAAAACACATGGTGGATTTTTATCATTATTGGGCGGTTGTGTACACACACTGCCAACACACATTTCAGTTCAAACAACTTGTAAAAGTGCATGTAGCATCCTATGACCCCTTTAAGCAGATGTGGAAGATTGAACTGCAATACGTCACCTTCACATTCACTTTCAGTTTCAATAATACACAAAGGTATCAAACCATTTGATGAGTGTTTGTTTCAATTTTCATATTTATTCGGTTTCACACGTCCGAATGAAATACTCTTTTTAAGGACTCAAAAAAAATGCTTTACAAATATTTACAATGGTAATCATAGTTTCTGTCAAAAGAACTCTTTTTTTAAATTCTGTTTTCATTAACGTCATCATTTAAATCAGATGGTCAATGAGCTACGTCTTAGCTAATGCTAATGCTGTGCAGAAGAGGCAGTGGCGAAGTAAAAGCCTTTCTCCTCCATCAACAGTTCAAGATTAAGCTTTATTGCAATAGTAAAAACCTAAAAAAAGCAACGACACACACACAGACACAGACACACAGACACACAGACACACAGACACACAGACACACCTACCTCCAGATACGGCACAACACTGCAGCTCAACTGAGAGGAGACATGGGGACCAAGAAGTTTTTTGTTAGTTTGCTCACATTTTCTACATTCCTCTTGCACGGTAGGATATTTACTTGTTTATTTCTCTTCAGGTCAACGATAAAAAGTAGTTCAGAGTTCCCTTTTTTCCCATTTTTGCGTTTCTAATAATAATAATAATAATAATAAAGTAAACATGTAAAAGAAAATGGAGAAGAGAAACGAGGAGAGTTGGAACGGTTGCCACGCTTTAGTTTCAGAGGTAAGGTAAACTCAGTAACTCAAGGCTAAAAGTAGTGTTAGTGTAATCTATCAACTATACGCACATCATAAACCCGTCTTTTTAGGCAAGCACCAGATATGGGTGTCATGTCACTGAAATAGTATTTAAAGTGATGATCATAAACATAAACTGTGATTTTGGAAACCAATCTCTACTTCATTGTGAAGAATCTAGTGCCTGGTACCTGGAGCATTTCAGGTCTTTTCTATTAGAAATCAGTGGGGAATTGATTCTTGTGAATCACCATAGCCTTCAAGATCAATATTCATTGGCATCCTATATTGTAGAGGGAAAGCGCATGATTACTTTGAAAAGACACATTTGTTGCAGTTTATCATAGTAGTAAGTATTGCTAAGACAACTGCATTTGTGTAAGACAACTAATTATGTGAAAACTTTCTAGCTTTATAACATTTGCATTTTCAAAGTAGCACAGTCTGCCATATCAATCACCAACACAGTTTTCTATGAGTGAAAGTGACTCTTTTTTTTTTAGGTAACCAAACATGGATTCAGCAGTCCTCAGAGTAGTCTTTGACCACAGGATAGACAAGCTAACACTGCCGTCTGGAATACCAGAGTCCTTGGAGGAGTTACACTCAGCTTTCAAGCAGGCTTTAAATATTACAGATGATATCAGTCTTCAGTATATGGATTCCGATTTTGAGAACTTTTTTACTCTTCACTCCACGACTCAAATTCAACACAAATTTTTTTAATACAAAGTATTTTGTTTCCAAGTAATTTTTCCACAAAAGCTGCAATATCA
>NW_015507510.1:66835-67271 GCF_001515645.1 Sinocyclocheilus grahami | reverse complement strand
CACACACACACACACACACAGGTGAGCAGCTCCTGAAATAAAAGCCAAACACACACGGCACACACTGCATTTGAACACTTCTCACACACAGAAGGACAGCATTCACACACTAACGGGTGAGTTACGGTCAACTACTGTGTATTGAACTGTCATTCAGCTGTGTTTCAACGTAAGCCTGACAGCTTTACAGTTGTGTTTTATTCGTTTAGATCCATATATTGTCTGGATGAAGACGTGGATTTTTCTTTCACTCGCAGGTTTGTTTTTAATCACACACTTACAAAAGCCCAAATGTATGATCAATATTAACTTTACAGTTTTTGTCAATCTTTTTGATTTGATTTTATGTTTATATTTACATGACATTTTAGTAATCTTGTTCTTGTTTGCTATTTTATTAGTTTTGTTGTTTTTAAATACGTCTATACAGTTTTTT
>NW_015507510.1:63763-65822 GCF_001515645.1 Sinocyclocheilus grahami | reverse complement strand
ACTAATGTGATTGGCTGTTGTCACTATGACGGTCGCGTCAGAACCGAGCTTCAGAAACACCCTCCGTCAAGCGTTAAAGATGAGTCTTTATCTTGAGACGAAAATGCTTAATAGTCTTAGTCACATTTCATAGTTTCAGTCTAGTTTTAGTCAACGAAAAGTCATTGCATTTTTGTCAACTTTTAGTCAAAACGCAGTTACCAACGTTTATTTTGGTAGCTATTTGATTTGTAGTCTTCAAACAAAAATAGTCATTAATTCTTCTCTCTTTAGACCAAATCAATTTGACCAGAAATTTGAATCAAAGATTGAATTTGTAAAAACTTGAATAAATGATGGCAATTTTCATCTTTGGGTGAACTATCCCTTTAACAGTAAGTGAAAAGGGAGCAACTTATAAAAATTATAGTTGTTCATATATAATTTTTGAAAAAGAAGCAGAATAAGACAAATACGAAAGAGATACAAATTAAACTCGTTTTTCAGATTCAGGTTGATTTAACATCTTTTGTTGGTTAACATTAATGACACGGATAGGTACTTAATTAGGAACGCTGTCCCTTTAAGACGGAATTTTTTGAATGTTCGTTTATGAATGTCCATATGTGTTTATGAAGGTGTTTAAGTAAACATGTGCGTATGAATGTTTGTTTGTGTTTATGTATGTGTGTAAGTATATATGTTTATGTATGTCTATATGTGTGTTTATAAAGGTGTTTAAGTAAACATGTGCGTATGAATGTTTGTTTGTGTTTATGAATATTTATGAAAGTAAGTGTTTATGAATGTTTTGATATGAGACCCCCCCCCCCCCCCCCCTCGGTTCCCATGGGGGCTTGGCACCGTGCTTGCGGTAGCCTATATGCTGCCATACTGAGACTAGATATGCAAACGCCCCTTATCTGATTGCAATCCAATGACAGGGACGCACATTTTGAAAGAGGACAGTTAGCATATTCTATAGGATGTGTTTTGAGTGTCCTGTAGTCCTCAAATAACATATAGTCCCTTCTCGTCTAGTTAACGAAGACACGGCATAAATTTGGTCATCAGATATTAGTTTTAGCTAGTCAACGTCTCGTCTTAGTCACAGATAAAATTTTCCTTTACGAATATTTTTCGTCGTCATCTTCGTTGACGAAATTAACACTGACCCAAACAACCACGCCCCTATTTTGAAATCTCAACCCTACACGTGCGTACGCAACCATGGCGGAAACAAGCAATGATGCCGCACGAGATCATTGCAAGACACGCCCCCTTACTGCTGATTGGCTGCAAGTGAGTTTTGGGACTCGGTCCGACACTGTTTTTCAAAAATCACTTATTAGGGCACCTTTAAGTAGCACAGGTATATTTGCAGCAATAGCCAACAATACATTGTATAACCATTTCTCTTTTATGCCAGAAATCATTAGGATGTTAAGTAAAGATCATGTTCCATGAAGATATTTTGTAAATGTCCTACCGTAAATGTATCAATGTATTATCATTAGTAATATGCATTGCTAAGGAATTCATTTGGACAACTTTATAGGCGATTTTCCGAATATTTAGATTTCTTTGCACCCTCAGATTCCAGATTTTCAAATAGCTGTATCTCGGCCAAATATTGTCAGCTTTCAGATCTCAGTTAAAAAAAAGACACTTATGACTGGTTTTGTGCTCCAGGGTCACAAATATGGTTTTGTTTGGTGGTTTGGTGCGGAGTGTTTCAGAGCTAACTCTCTCATTCTTCCCGTATCTGAAATCTCCGTTCGGAGCGCAGACGGCACAAGGCCACATTCCTCACTTATCACCACGGGAAATGATACGGGAAAAATTAATTCCCAGGGCGTCATGGAAACCAAACCACCAGCCAAAGGCGAGTGCAGACCCAAAACTACAGGAATATGGCGATGCTGCTCCAAAAACCGTGTTGAGATGGACTACAAGGCCAAAAATGCACAAAGGCCGACATTCTTCGCTTTTCAAAGAATGTTTTCTGTGGTTTCAATCGAACTGCCAATGTAAAACACACACACAGAGAGAGAGAGAGAGAGAGAGAGAGAGAGAGAGA
>NW_015507510.1:54516-58331 GCF_001515645.1 Sinocyclocheilus grahami | reverse complement strand
ATGAAAGTAAGTGTTTATTAATGTTTTGATATGAGCCCCCCCCCCCCTCCCATCTGGTTGCCATGGTGATCTGGCAGCAGTGTTCAGGTGTGGCACCTTTGTCTGTGTGTGTTGAGTCACTGTCTCACCTCAGACGGGACACACCTCACACACACACACACACACACACAGCTGAAATCAGTGCCTGCAGGCCAAGAGTTTTAACACAAACACACACACACACACACATAGCACTTCATCACACACACTCACTGCTCAGCAGACACACACAGGAAACTCTGCACTGCTTGTTTGTGAACTCAAATCTCATTCACTGATTGTATACAAATCTGAACATTCAGCTCACAGGAGCTCTCAACCTGAGCTAAAGCTGCTGGTTAGTGCCACATCACTACCACAGGACATGAATACAGTGTTCATCTGTCTCATTTATCATAATAATGAATCATGATTACATTCCATCTCCGTTACTTTGAGGATGTGAGTGTGTGTGTGTGTGTGTGTGTGAGTGAGTGTGTGTGCGCGTGTTGATTCATGTTATAAGGGTGTGACGCTGTGAGAGAAGGCATCACAGACACACTCACACACACACACTCTCACACACACACACACACACAGGTGAGCAGCTCCTGAAATAAAAGCCAAACACACACGGCACACACTGCATTTGAACACTTCTCACACACAGAATAAAATTTTCCTTTACGAATATTTTTCGTCGTCATCTTCGTTGACGAAATTAACACTGACCCAAACAACCACGCCCCTATTTTGAAATCTCAACCCTACACGTGCGTACGCAACCATGGCGGAAACAAGCAATGATGCCGCACGAGATCATTGCAAGACACGCCCCCTTACTGCTGATTGGCTGCAAGTGAGTTTTGGGACTTGGTCCGACACTGTTTTTCAAAAATCACTTATTAGAGCACCTTTAAGTAGCACAGGTATATTTGCAGCAATAGCCAACAATACATTGTATAACCATTTTTCTTTTATGCCAGAAATCATTAGGATGTTAAGTAAAGATCGTGTTTCATGAAGATATTTTGTACATCTCCTACCGTAAATATATCAAAACGTAATTTTTGATTAGTGATATGCATTGCTAAGAACTTCATTTGGACAACTTTAAAGATGATTTTCTCAATATTTAGATTTTTTTGCACCCTCAGATTCCAGATTTTCAAATAGTTGCATCACGGCCAAATATTGTCCTATCCTAACAAACCATACATCAATGGAAAGCTAATTTATTCAGCTTTCAGATGCATACATCTCAGTTAAAAAAAAGACACTTATGACTGGTTTTGTGCTCCAGGGTCACAAATATGGTTTTGTTTGGTGCTAAAAAGGGTTCTTTTATTGTTAAGTGCCAAGAACCACACCCAGAAGGCTTGCACCATCGGTGCATAATGAAATTACATTTTCACAGACATAATAATTAACAAACCCAGATTCTGCAGCCTGAGGTGACGCTCGTCATATAGAGAAGTTATAGTTTGCTTGTGCAACATTTTCATAGTAATTAAACACAACTTTCACTAGCGGTTTTAAATGAGTGTTAGGACAAAATGTTCTTAAAGCAATGTTTATGGAATGTTCTTATAACTTTTATATAAATATATATAAAATATTTGATTTATGTTCTCATAACATTGAGAGAAAGCATTCTGAGATCAACATTCTCTGGATAAATAAATAATGTTCTACTCACAAAAAGAAAACTGGACGTTTTCTTAGAACATTTAAAATAAACATTTAAATAATATTACATTTTGGGTAAAATAAACTTAGTAGAACATTGCAAGAAACATTTTTGTAACCTTTAAATAACATTATATTCATGACAAGAAAACTGGACATTTCAGCGCTCTTGGAATATTAAAAATAAACATTCAAATAACAATTTCAGGTGAAAATAAAGTTAGCAGAATTTTGCAAGAAACGTTTTGTACCCTTTAAAACACATTCTAATCACGACAAGAACTGGACATTTTAACGTTTGTAGAGTATTTAAAAAAATAAACATTCAAATAGTGTTATATTTTGGGTGAAAATAAAGTTAGTAGGATGCTGTCAAAAACATTTTGTAAACTTTAAATGTTATAATCACAGCAAAAAATAATCACAACATTTTAACATTTTAGAAACAACGTTTTTCTAAGCTACTTTTACAGTACTGATTCGTTTATGCGAGAAACACCTGAGACTAAGTTCACACATGACACTGAGAACTAATTTAAATCTTATAAGCAACTAAAACACAGTTGGGTAAGCTGGTTAAATGTCTAAATCACACTCTCCATGTCTCAGTGGAAGATGAAGTGCTGTCCGTGTGACTCTCGGAACCCGGCGGCCTATAATGCGCACACGATCCAGAACGTGATCTCCAGCGCCGGGCCCAACCGATGGTGGCAGTCTAAGAAAGGTAAGGCATCAAAACATTACATTAAACATAAATTACAACAATAGAATACACTATTAAGCTATAAGCCAGTAGTAGTTCAGACAGTGTCGTGTAAACATGGACGAATAATGCACGAAAACAGAAGAACAGAAAAATCGATTCAATTAAGTGAGTCATTTACTCTGGATCAACTCCGGGTGATTCAAACTCATGACTTCGATCATTCAGTTCAAGCAATTCTCTAGCAAAAGAACAGATCAAAAGAACCATTCATTTTCGAATTTTGACATCGCTTGTAACGGAGCTTTTCGAAACTCTGAATCAGTTAAACCGCTGCGTCTCAAAATGATTCGCTGTTTTGAAGCGTTCTAATCGGATCGCAAATCATTTGATTCAGATCGGGAATTCTGAGCGTGTATTGCGAATTATTTGATTCAGATGGGAAGCAGGTTTGTGAATTCTTCGTGTGACTATTTCACAAATCATTATTCAGATTGGAATTCCGGACTGTGAATCGCAAATCACGAATAATTTGATTTAGATCGGAACTTTGGGACTCTAGTTCACAACTGAATTGTTATTTAGATTGGAACATTGGAGTGGGTTCGCGAATCATTTTAATTCAGATCGGAACTAAGCAGGTTCGTAAATTTTTTGATTCAGATCGGGACTAGTTCGTAATCGAATCATTTGATTTAGATCGGAACTCCAGAGCAGGTTCACGTATTTGATTCAGAACGGAACTAAGCAAGTTCGTGAATCTTTTGACTCTATTTCGCAAATCATTATTCAGATCGGAAGTCGAACCGTGAATCGCAAATGATTTGATTTAGTTCAAGCAATTCTCTAGCAAAAGAACAGATCAAAAGAGCCGTTCATTTTCGAATTTCGACATCGCTTGTAACGGAGTTTTTCGAAACTCTGAATCAGTTAAACCGCTGCGTCTCAAAATGATTCGCTGTTTTGAAGCGTTCCAATCGGATCGCAAATCATTTGATTCAGATCGGGACTTCAGAGCATGTATTGCGAATTATTTGATTCAGATGGGAAGCGGGTTTGTGAATCTTTTGACTCTATTTCGCAAATCATTATTCAGATCGGAAGTCCGGACTGTGAATCGCAAATCACAAATAATTTCATTTAGATCGGAATTTCGGAGCGGGTTCGCGAATCTTTTGATACAGATCGGAACTAAGCGGGTGAATCTTTTCATTCCGATAGAGACTCTAGTTCACAACCGAATTATTATTTAGATTGGAACTTAGGAGTGGGTTCGCGAATCATTTTAATTCAGATCGGAACTAAGCAGGTTCGTTAATTTTTTGATTCAGATCGGGACTAGTTCGCGATCGAATCATTTGTTTTAGATCAGAACTCCAGAGCAGGTTCACGTATTTGATTCAGA
>NW_015507510.1:49784-54055 GCF_001515645.1 Sinocyclocheilus grahami | reverse complement strand
AAAATAAACATTTAAATAATATTACATTTTGGGTAAAATAAACTTAGTAGAACATTGCAAGAAACATTTTTGTAACCTTTAAATAACATTATATTCATGACAAGAAAACTGGACATTTCAGCGCTCTTGGAATATTAAAAATAAACATTCAAATAACAATTTCAGGTGAAAATAAAGTTAGCAGAATTTTGCAAGAAACGTTTTGTACCCTTTAAAACACATTCTAATCACGACAAGAACTGGACATTTTAACGTTTGTAGAGTATTTAAAAAAATAAACATTCAAATAGTGTTATATTTTGGGTGAAAATAAAGTTAGTAGGATGCTGTCAAAAACATTTTGTAAACTTTAAATGTTATAATCACAGCAAAAAATAATCACAACATTTTAACATTTTAGAAACAACGTTTTTCTAAGCTACTTTTACAGTACTGATTCGTTTATGCGAGAAACACCTGAGACTAAGTTCACACATGACACTGAGAACTAATTTAAATCTTATAAGCAACTAAAACACAGTTGGGTAAGCTGGTTAAATGTCTAAATCACACTCTCCATGTCTCAGTGGAAGATGAAGTGCTGTCCGTGTGACTCTCGGAACCCGGCGGCCTATAATGCGCACACGATCCAGAACGTGATCTCCAGCGCCGGGCCCAACCGATGGTGGCAGTCTAAGAAAGGTAAGGCATCAAAACATTACATTAAACATAAATTACAACAATAGAATACACTATTAAGCTATAAGCCAGTAGTAGTTCAGACAGTGTCGTGTAAACATGGACGAATAATGCACGAAAACAGAAGAACAGAAAAATCGATTCAATTAAGTGAGTCATTTACTCTGGATCAACTCCGGGTGATTCAAACTCATGACTTCGATCATTCAGTTCAAGCAATTCTCTAGCAAAAGAACAGATCAAAAGAACCATTCATTTTCGAATTTCGACATGGCTTGTAACGGAGCTTTTCGAAACTCTGAATCAGTTAAACCGCTGCGTCTCAAAATGATTCGCTGTTTTGAAGCGTTCCAGTCGGATCGCAAATCATTTGATTCAGATCGGGAATTCTGAGCGTGTATTGCGAATTATTTGATTCAGATGGGAAGCAGGTTTGTGAATCTTTCGTGTGACTATTTCGCAAATCATTATTCAGATTGGAATTCCGGACTGTGAATTGCAAATCACAAATAATTTGATATAGATCGGAACTTCGGGACTCTAGTTCACAACTGAATTGTTATTTAGATCGGAACTAAGCGGGTTCGTTAATTTTTTGATTCAGATCGGGACTAGTTCGTAATCGAATCATTTGATTTAGATCGGAACTTCGGGACTCTAGTTCACAACTGAATTGTTATTTAGATTGGAACATTGGAGTGGGTTCGAGAATAATTTTAATTCAGATCGGAACTAAGCGGGTTCGTAAATTTTTTGATTCAGATCGGGACTAGTTCGTAATCGAATCATTTGATTTAGATCGGAACTTCGGGACTCTAGTTCACAACTGAATTGTTATTTAGATTGGAACATTGGAGTGGGTTCGAGAATAATTTTAATTCAGATCGGAACTAAGCGGGTTCGTAAATTTTTTGATTCAGATCGGGACTAGTTCGTAATCGAATCATTTGATTTAGATTGGAACTCCAGAGCAGGTTCACGTATTTGATTCAGAACGGAACTAAGCAGGTTCGTGAATTTTTTGACTCTATTTTGAAAATCATTATTCAGATCGGAAGTCTGGACTGTGAATCTTGAATGATTTGATTTAGATCGGAACTTCGGAGCGGGTTCGCCAATCTTTTCATACAGATCGGAACTAAGCAGGTGAATCTTTTCATTCAGATCGGGACTCTAGTTCACGATCAAATTGTTATTTAGATTGGAACTTTGGAGCAGGTTCGCGAATCATTTCATTCAGATCGCAAACAAGCGGGTTCGTTAATCCTCTGATTCAGATCGGGACTAGTTCGCGATCAAATCATTTGATTTAGATCGGAGCTCCAGAGCAGGTTCACGTATCTGATTTGGAACGGAACTAAGCAGGTTTGTGAATCTTTTGATTCTAATTGGGACTCTAAAACTTTGCGAATCATTATTCAGATCGGAACTCCAGAGTGCGTATCGCGAATCATTTTAATTCAGATCGAAACTAAGCGGGTTCATGAATCTTTTGATTCAGATCGGGACTAGTTCGCAATCAAATCATTTTATTTAGATCAGAACTTCGGAGCGGGTTCGCGAATCATTTGATTCAGAACTAAGCGGCTTCGTGAATGTTTTGATTCAGACTGGGACTCTAATACTTCGCGAATCATTATTCAGGTCGGAACTCCGGAGCGCGTATCGCAAATTTTCTAGATCGGAGCTTCGAAGTAGGTTCGCGAATCTTTTGATTCAGATCACAGTACCAAACTGTATTGTTTAGAACATATTCAGTACATACTTTTACTTTAACTAAATACTTCATATTTATTCATATAAAAATAAATAACATGTAAACCATTTAAGGATTATGCAAAGCAATTTTACAGTGATTGTGTGTTTATTCCAGATGTGAGTCCCGTGGCGCTGCAGCTGGATTTAAATGGAATGTATCACCTGGAAACCGTCTTACTCTCTTTTAAGGTATCTGATATCCATCTCTCTGTCTTTAATTTATGAAGCACTGTTTTCTAACGCCTCATCGGTCGTCCCGTAGGGCCCGAGGCCTGACGCGCTGATCGTCGAGAGGACGAGGGATTTCGGTCGCTCTTGGCAGCCCGTCCTGTACATGGCCACCAACTGCCCATCCACCTTTCCTCAGGTGAGCACTTCGTTCCCTCGCCCCCTCGAGGAAACGTACTGCTACACGCTGCCATCCACCGCCGACGACCCCTACAGGGACCAGAAGGTAAGACAGTCTGCCTTTCACTTACGTTTTTTTAAAAGTTGTATAAATGTTAAGACAAAATGTTCTTAAAGTAATGTTTATGGAACATTCTTACAACTGCATTAATATTTGATATACGTTCTCATAACGTTAAGAAAATGTTCATAGAAAAATTTTTTTGGAACATCCTTATGACGTTATTTATAGAGGATGAATGCTCTCATAACATTTTGTGAAAGCGTAAACTGGAATTTTTAACGCTCCTAGAATATTAAAATATATGTTCAAATAACACTATATTATGGGTGAAAATAAAGTTAGTAGAACATGTTATGTAACCTTTAAATAATGTTTAATCACAACAAGAAAACTGGACATTTTAACGTTTGTAGAATATTAAAAATAAGTGTTCACATAACGTTATATTGTGGGTGGAAATAAAGTTACTAGAATGTTGTAGGGAACATTTAAATAACGTTTAAACATACATTAAACATCTTAACTTTCTTGGAATATTAACAATAAACGGTCAAATAAGGTTATATTATGGGTGAAAGCATAATTAGTAGAACATTGTAAGAAATGTTTTAGGAACCTTTAAATAACGTTCTAATCATGTAAAGAAAACTGGGCATTTAAAAAAAAAAATTTTAATAAAAAAAAAAAAACGTTCAAATAATGTTATGTTTTAGATAAAAATAAAATTGGATGAATATTTTTTTAAAAACAGCTGTTTTAACCTTTAAATAATGTTCTAATCATGACAAGAAAATTATAAATTTTTAATATATTAAAAATAAAGGTTCCAATAACGTTATTTTTTAGTAAAATTAAGTTAGGAGAATGTTGTTTTTGTAACCTTTAAATAACGTTATCACGACAGCCAATCTGAACATTTCAACGTTTTAGAATGTTCAAGATAAACGTTCAGATTTTCTGTTAAAAGGAATGTTAGTAGAACATTGTAAGAAACATTTAAATAACGTTATAACCACGAAAAGAACATTTTAATGACAACGTTTTTATAACCTAAATGTGTTCGCTCAAGTTGACGTTTCTTTTCTCTTCTCAGATTTACTTTTATCCTCTGCGTCAGCTCGCGGACATCGATCTGCCGAACGAATACAAAATCGAAGGTGAGTTATTTGGACTTTCTCAGATGATCGAAGTATTAACGAAGTGTGCGGATGATTGACGGCTGCTCTGTCCCTCAGTGGCGTCTGGGTTCACGGGTCTGCGGGTCAATCTGACCCAGCTGGGGTCGGTTCCCAGCATGCCGGGCCGCAGTCTGAACCAGTTTTACGCCCTGCGAGAGATGCGGGTGATCGGATCCTGCTTTTGCCACGGACACGCCAACCGCTGCCACGACCTGCCCAACACACAGGTCACACACACACACACA
>NW_015507510.1:16693-49774 GCF_001515645.1 Sinocyclocheilus grahami | reverse complement strand
TCTCTCACACACACACACACACACACACACACACACACTAAACCCCACATTCGCGGCTCATACGTGTGTGTTTGTTCTGCAGGTGGGCGGTGTGTGTGAGTGTCAGCACAACACGGCTGGCGTTAACTGTGAGCGATGTGACGACCTCCACAATGACCTTCCCTGGAGACCCGCGGAGAACGGAAACACACACACCTGCAAACGTACGGCTGCTCACACACACTGCACTGCATGTGATGATTTAGCGGCTATTAATGAAATTCATTATAATTATACTATTATTGGCTATCTAGTACATACTGCCTACTATGTGTATGTAACAGTATGAGCTCATTACTAGTAATCACCACAAAAATAGATATTTTAGTGTTTTAAAATTTTAAAGCAATTTTTTTTGGAGTAAAAATGTCTTATCTTTTTACACAAAAATTAAGTAATAAATAAAATAAAAATTAAACACACACACACACACTCACACACACACACACACACACACACACACACACACCCCCTCACTCACTCACTCACACAGACACACACACTCACACACACTAAACCCCACATTCGCGGCTCATACGTGTGTGTTTGTTCTGCAGGTGGGCGGTGTGTGTGAGTGTCAGCACAACACGGCTGGCGTGAACTGTGAGCGATGTGACGACCTCCACAATGACCTTCCCTGGAGACCCGCGGAGAACGGAAACACACACACCTGCAAACGTACGGCTGCTCACACACACTGCACTGCATGTGACGATTTAGCGGCTATTAATCAAATTCATTATAATTATACTATTATTGGCTATCTAGTACATACTGCCTACTATGTGTATGTAACAGTATGAGCTCATTACTAGTAATCACCACAAAAATAGATATTTTAATGTTTTACAATTTTAAAGCAATTTTTTTGGAGTAAAAATGTCTTATCTTTTTACACAAAAAATTAAGTAATAAATAAAATAAGAATTAAATTAATAAATATGAAATAAACTGTACTAAAAACTAATTATATATATATATATATATATAACTATAACTACAAATATATACAATTAAATTGCACATAAAAATACTAGGTGAATATTAGATTAATAAAAATTTAATTAATATTACTTTGGATTAGCAATAAATACATATAAAATAATTAATTTTTTTATTAAATTAATAAAAAAATAATTATTAACTATAAATGAATAATTGAATGAATGAATATTAGATGAATAAAAATGTAATTAATATTACTTTGGATTAGCAATAAATACATATAAAATGATTTAATTTTATATAAAATTAATAAAAAAATTATTATGTTAAATTAATAAAAAAATAATTATTAACTATAAATGAATAATTGAATGAATAAATGGATAAAATACAATTCAATTGTTTAGATTCCTAACATTTAATGAACTAATGTTTTACTGGATTGGCAGTAAATAAATATAAAAATATATAATTTCATATTAAAATAATTTAAAAATTATTAATTAAAAAATACATATTAAGTATATATATATAAATAGTATAATTACATGAATAAAACAATTTATTAAATAAATTACTATTAAATAAACTATGAATAAATTAAATTAAATGGCACATAAATGTTTCGCTAAAAGTGAAATTATTAAGTTATTATATTTGATTGGCATTAAATTAATATGACATTTTATTAACAACTAAAATATAAAAAAATAAATATTAAATAAAAAATGAATTAAAATACAATTTTTAAATCAACAAATAAACATCAAATTTAATTACATTAATAAAACTTCAAAAAATAAATATGAAATTAAATCAACAAAATATAATAAACTGTTATTCCATATTGTGTGTTTCTGCCCCCTGCAGGCTGTGAGTGTAATAATCACGCGGATCGCTGTCACTTTGACGCGCAGCGTTACGAGGCGATGGGTCGCAGGAGTGGAGGAGTGTGTGACGACTGCACTCATCACACCGCCGGCCCCAACTGTGAGCGCTGCGCTAACAACTACTACAGAAACCCTCTGAGCGACATCAGGAGCCCCGACGCCTGCCTGCGTGAGTAACACACACACACACACACACATACACACACACACACACACTCACACACACACTCACACACACACACACACACTCACTGTGAGGATGATGCTGATGCTGATGAAGGTGTGTGTGTGTCGCAGGCTGTCTGTGTAGCGCGGCTGGCTCTGTGAACGGTGGTCAGTGTGACACTCAGACGGGAGCGTGTGTGTGTAAACCAAACGTAGAAGGCGAACGCTGTGACCGATGCAAAGCTGGATACTACAACCTCAACGCCAACAACCCTCTGGGCTGCTCCAGTGAGTCACCCCTGACCCTTGACCCCTGACCTCAAGCAGAGAGATAGTCTGTTCCAGTTATTAAGCACTCAAATAAACTAAACAAAAAACACTGAAATTGATACATTTTAAATAAATAAAAACGAATTATTGAAAATATGTAAAATATTAAATATATTAAAAATATTAAAAGTAAAAAAGATGCTAAAGTAAAAGATGAAGTGAATGTATTCAAACTGTGTTTTTCATGTGTGTGTGTGTGTGTGTTTGTGTGTGTGTGTAGAGTGCTCTTGTAGTCCAGACAGCTCTGTCAGCGGTGTGTGTGATCAGCTGACGGGTCAGTGCGAGTGTCGCCCTCATGTGGAGGGTTTGTCATGTGACCGCTGTGCTGTGGGTTACTGGAACCCGTCATCGCCCTACGGCTGCCAGCCATGTAACTGTGACCCCGTCAACGCCCGCAGCGCCACCTGTGACCAGGTACATGCAATCACACACATCATGTGATCACATGATCACACACACCAAGATGTGATCACATGATCACACACACCATCACGTGATCAAATGACCACACACACACCATCACGTGATCGCACACACCATCATGTGATCACATGACCACACACACCATCACATGATCACATGACCACATACATCACATGATCACATCAGGCTGTCTGCGTAGCGCGGCTGGCTCTGTGAACGGTGGTCAGTGTGACACTCAGACGGGAGCGTGTGTGTGTAAACCAAACGTAGAAGGCGAACGCTGTGACCGATGCAAAGCTGGATACTACAACCTCAACGCCAACAACCCTCTGGGCTGCTCCAGTGAGTCACCCCTGACCCTTGACCCCTGACCTCAAGCAGAGAAATAGTCTGTTCCCGTTATTAAGCACTCAAATAAACTAAACAAAAAAACACTGAAATTGATACATTTTAAATAAATAAAAACGAATTATTGAAAATATGTAAAATATTAAATAATATAAAATTTATATTATTTAATTATTTAATGAAATATATCAAATATATTACATTATATTAAACAAAAGCAACACGAATACATATTAAATGATGAAAAAATAATGATAATAAATAAAAGTAAAAAAGATGCTAAAGTAAAAGATGAAGTGAATGTATTCAAACTGTGTTTTTCATGTGTGTGTGTGTGTGTGTTTGTGTGTGTGTGTAGAGTGCTCTTGTAGTCCAGACAGCTCTGTCAGCGGTGTGTGTGATCAGCTGACGGGTCAGTGCGAGTGTCGCCCTCATGTGGAGGGTTTGTCATGTGACCGCTGTGCTGTGGGTTACTGGAACCCGTCATCGCCCTACGGCTGCCAGCCATGTAACTGTGACCCCGTCAACGCCCGCAGCGCCACCTGTGACCAGGTACATGCAATCACACACATGGTCACATGACCACACACACATCACGTGATCACATGACCACACACACCAAGATGTGATCACATGACCACACACACACCATCACGTGATCGCACACACCATCATGTGATCACATGACCACACACACCATCACATGATCACATGACCACACACACCATTACGTGATCACATGACCACACACACACCATCACGTGATCGCACACACCATCATGTGATCACATGACCACACACACACCATCACATGATCACATGACCACATACATCACACCATCACGTGATCGCACACACCATCATGTGATCACATGACCACACACACCATCACATGATCACATGACCACACACACCAAGATGTGATCACATGACCACACACACACCATCACGTGATCGCACACACCATCATGTGATCACATGACCACACACACCATCACATGATCACATGACCACATACATCACATGATCACACACACACCATCACATGACCACACACACCATCACGTGATCACATGACCACACACACACCATCACGTGATCGCACACACCATCACGTGATCACATGACCACACACACCATCACATGATCACATGACCACACACACCAAGATGTGATCACATGACCACACACACACCATCACGTGATCGCACACACCATCACGTGATCACATGACCACACACACCATCACATGATCACGTGATCGCACACACCAAGATGTGATCACATGATCACACACACCATCACATGATCACATGACCACACACACCATCACATGATCGCACACACCATCATGTGATCACATGACCACACACACCATCACATGATCACATGACCACATACATCACATGATCACATGACCACACACACCATCACGTAATCGCACACACCATCATGTGATCACATGACCACACACACATCACATGATCACATGACCACACATCACATGATCACATACATCACATGACCACACACACATCACATGATCACATACATCACATGATCACACACACCATCACATGATCACATGACCACACACACATCATATGATCACATGATGTGATTCTTACGTGTGTTTCCTGTGGTTCAGCGCACAGGTCAGTGTCTGTGTCGCCCGGGCATCGGGGGCCGGACCTGCAGCGGTTGCCCTGACAACACGTACGGAGATCCTCTGATTGGCTGCAGACGTGAGTGTTTCCTGCCCACACAAACAAATTATAAATAAATACACTTCAATTAAGCATAAAAAGTTAATAAAAACAATAAATCGATATTACAAAAATAAAAAAATCAATAATACAGAACGCTGATTGGTTTCTTGTTCTTTCCTCTCAGCGTGTAACTGCGACCCGTCGGGCACGGAGTCGGGCGGCTGTGACAAACACACAGGCGCGTGTCTCTGTAAACCGGGCGTAACCGGCGCCCGCTGCGACGCCTGCAGCCGCGGCTACTGCGCCAGTTTCCCAGAATGCCCAGCATGTCCGTCCTGCTTCTTCAGCATGAACGGGCATCTGCAGCAGCTCACGCTGACCCTGGAGCGACTCTCGAACCAGCTGATCCTGTCCGGCGGCAGACCGACCTCCAGCGACGCCAGCCGCAGGATCCGCACGCTGATGGACGCCCTGAGACGCCTGCAGGACACCGTGAGTGTCCCGCCACAGTCCAGCCGCGCACTGACCGACGCCCTGCAGAGACTCAACCAGATCAGGTACAACATCACCAACAGACCGACTCGCTGCTCACTGACCATCTGTCAAAATGATCACAGTAAAGAACAATTAAAAATTCTCAAATATGAAATAGTCAAAATAAGAGACCAAATAATAAATAATACTTAAAATATATGTATACATATATATATATATATATATATATGTAAATATTAAATGAATAATAAATTAATAAATATGACATTGGCAATATAACAATTTTTAAATTGTAAACATTAAATCTAAATGTTATAAGTAAATATTAAATTAAATGTAAGTATTATAAGTAATTATACTAAGCAATTATGAGAAATAAAGTCTCAGTTAAGAGTAATATAAATTCCAAAATTATGAAAAAGTCAACATTTTGAGAAATAAAATTGCAGTTGGGAAATATAAAGCCGATTATCGGTGCCGATATTAAGCATTTTTATGGTTATCGGGATTGGTGATTTTCAAAACCGATTTGCCGATAAATTAATTGAAAAGCATTTAAATAATTTTTTGTCTGATTTTTTTTTGTCAAGGCCTTGTTATTCTTAATTTTGACATTAGTTTTAATTTTTACACCAGACATATATACCGGTTTAAAATATTGGTTATCGGTCTACTTGATCTGTAATAATCGGCATCGGCCCTGAAAACCACATATCGGTCGACCCCTAATAAAGATGTCAACATTGAGACCAAATGATAATAAATTAAATTAAATTTCACATAGAAATATTAAATAAAACATAAATGAATAAAAATGTAATATAAATGGCTAAATTGTGGGAAAATAAAGTTCAGATTATGAAAAAGTCAAAATTGACACTTAATAATAATAATAATAAATAATTTTAAACTGCACTTTTACAAATTAAATAAATAATAGATTAACAAACCATGACAAATAATAAATTTTAAATCGCAATAACTAAATATTAAATAATTAAATATGAATATTATATAATATTATAAATAGGTAAATATTAAATGTATACAACTAGAGTAATGCAAATTAAATTAAAAAACAATTTTATCAAAATTATCAAAAACAGAAATAAAAAAGCTAAAAGTATGAGTAAAATTATAAAAAAATAAAATCACAATTGGGAAATACAAAGATGCAATTATGAGAAACAGAAAAAGTCAAAATTATGAAAAAAGAATAATTATAAGTGATAATAATAATTAAACGAATAATAAAACATTAAATTATCAAGCTAAATAAAACTATTTATTAAATATAAACATTACTAGAACTTTTTAATAAACCTAAAAAAATTTTTTTTTAAAAGTCAAAATAGAAATTGTGAAATTTAAAGATGCAGTTTGCAGTGAAAATTAGGAGAAATAATGAGAATTTGAGACAAAGTCAGAGTTGTGTTTGTTTAAACACTCTTGCAGGTCTCAGCTGAATGGTTTGACTGAGGATCTGGCATCGCAGCCGAGGGACGGTGATATTGATCGCAGTCTGGACGACCTGCAGGCACTTCTGTCGTCTCTGCGTCTTGAATATTTCACCAAGAGAGACGCTTTCACTAACACCGCCGGATCCAACAACGCCAGTGCGTGTGCAGTGCCCATCTTTATTAGCGTCAGATTCCTCAGTATGACCTCTAATGAAAAACCTCTCATTCTCAGGCACCTTCTACGCCATCCAGAAGTCGTACGAAAAGTCGACGGACGCCGTCAAACGAGCCGACGCTGCTAAAGACACGCTGAAGAAGTCAGAGGGCCTGCGTGAAAACGCCTTGAGTGACCTGAGAGACGTGCAGCCCGGAAACACTAGAGACCTGGAGAAACTCAAGAAGGATCTGGCAACCCGGCCGAATCTGACGCCCACAGCAAACAAGGTGAGAGTGATTGCACGTGATTGGCTGAGCAGAAGTGTTGGTTTTCCAGCAGATGGGGTCAGTAACGTTGTGTTCGTTAGGTGTGCGGCGGTGATCGTGTGGATTCCTGCACTCCGGAGCGCTGCGCTGGCGATCTGTGTCCTCCTGACGGAGCGCCCCCTTGTGGAGCAGAGGAGCCTTGCGCCGGAGCGCTGCCCAACGCCAACAAAGCCTTCCAGGACGCCGACGAGGTGAAGGCCAAACTACAGGATCTCAACAACAAGATCACGCAAGCAGCTGCACAGGTACCACAACACATTCACAATAATTACATTAAAAATAAGAAAATTATAATATTATAAAGAAGCAAAATGTATTAAATTAAAAGTCAAAATTACGAGAAATAAAAAAAGTTATGGACAATATGAAAAAGTCAAAATATAGACCTAATAATTATAAATATTAAACAAATAATAATTAATCAAATGTGACATAAATAAATAAATTGAAAACATGTAAAAAGCCAGAATTATGAGAAATAAAATTGCAATTTGGAAATATAAAGAAATTATGAGAAATTAAGATTCAAAATAAAGCCTTTTTTTTAAAGTCATGATTATAAAAAAATATCGAAACTGAAATATTAAAAATAATTGCAAATAAGTAATAAAAGTAAATTCATAAACAAATCTAAAAGCCAAAATTATGAAAAAGTAAAAAAATAAATAAGTGAAATCAATAAAATTACTATTACATAACATCGCTGAATATTAAATTATTATAACAATACATAAATGAATGTTAAATTAAGTTAATTTAAATATTAAATTATGAACATTACATATAAATACTATAAATATACAAAGAAAATATTATATTAATGAAAATACATTTTAAAAAGACAAAATTATGGAAAAGTCATAAACCAAATAATCATAAATGATAAAAAGAAATACATATGAAATGAATAATAAATAAGCAAAACATGAAATTAATAAATATTAAATTGGCAATAACTAAATATTGCATTTGAAACATTACATATAAATATAATAATATTCTAAATATAATTTAGAATATTATAATCTTTAAATATTAAAATAGGGCAAAATTATGAAAAGGACACAATTACGGAAAATAAAATTGAAATAGTGAAATATAAAGATGGTACGACCACACACAACTAGCTAGTAAGACTAATTAGACTAGTCAATTTAAATTTTACAATGACTTTAAACCAAACACACCTTCTGAAACACAGATACAGGAAGCTGAAGATTCGGCCAATAGGGTGAGACTGTCCACAGATGAGCTGGCCAATCAGATCAAGCAGGTGCAAGCCGACGTGGATGAAGACCTGAAGGACACCAAAGACTTCATAAACAATCTCAGAGACTTCCTGTCAGGTGGGTTTTTACTTTACTTTGCCATACTGCACACTGCCAAGTATATACTATGAATGTTTTAGTCTCTGTGAAGCGGTTCGGCAGTCGTTCACACTGGAGTCGGCTGTTGTTTTGTGTCTCAGAGCCTCATTCAGACCCGGATGAGGTGCAGCGGGTGTGCGAGGCCGTTCTGGATGCTCAGGTTCCTCTGAGCGTGCAGAAGCTGAAGCAGAAGCTGAAGGAGCTGCAGGATCTGGCATCTTCACTGCCAGACAGCAGCAGAGTCCTGGAGAGCAGCAGAGAGCAGCTGGAGAACGCCAGACACCTGCTGGAGGAGGCTAACAACACACGGTACACAGCACATGCTAACGACATACTAACAGCACATGGTACACAACACACGCTAACGACACACTAGAAACACACGCTTACAACACACGGTACAAAGCACATGCTAACAACACACGGTACACAGCACACGCTAACGACATACTAACAGCACACGGTACACAACACACGGTACACAGCACACGCTAACAACACATTCTAACGACACACTAACAACACACGGTACACAGCACATGCTAACAACACATGCTAACAACAAGGGGTACACAGCACATGCTAACAACAAATGCTAACAGCACACGGTACACAACACAGGCTAACAACCCGGTATACGTACAACACAAGCTAAAAACACAAGGTACACAATATGCGAACAACATACTAACAACACATGCTAAGGACATGCTAACAACACACGTTACATAACACACGGTACACAACACACAATAACGGCAAATGCTAACAACACACGGTACACAACACATGCTAACGACACACACTAATGACACGTGCTAACAATAAATGTTAACAACACACGCTAACGAAAAATGCTAACAACACGGTACACAACACATGCTAACAACACATGGTATACAAAACACGATAACACACTAACGACACATGGTACACATCACATGGCAACAACACTCACTAACGACACATGTTATCAACACACGTTACATAAGACACGCTAACAACACATGGTACACAACACATGCTAACAACACATGGTATACAAAACACGATAACACGCTAACAACACATGGTACACATCACATGGCAACAACACTCTCTAACGACACATGTTATCAACACACGTTACATAAGACACGCTAACAACACATGGTACACAACACATGCTAACGACACACACTAATGACACGTGCTAACAATAAATGTTAACAACACACGCTAACGAAACATGCTAACAACACGGTACACAACACATGCTAACAACACATGGTATACAAGACACAACACGCTAACAACACATGGTACACATCACATGGCAACAACACTCGCTAACAACACACGTTACATAAGACACGCTAACAACACATGGTACACAACACATGCTAACGACACATGGTATACAAAACACGATAACACGCTAACGACACATGGTACACATCACATGGCAACAACACTCACTAACGACACATGTTATCAACACACGTTACATAAGACATGCTAACGACACACGATAACAACACACAGTGCACAACACACGGTACACAACACACACGTTAACAGCTCATTTTAATAGTTTGTCTGGTGTTCATTCAGTATTTATCTAACGTTCCCGATCGTTGTGGTCTACAGTGACGCTGCGTTCGGTATCCAGCAGGACGCTGAGAGCATCCTGAAGACGATGGACGACAACGAGGATATTTTCGATGAGCTGGAAGACAAGATCCGTCAGAGCGTCGACATCGCAAACAATGTCAAGAACGACGTCAAACAGGTCAGTCTGAGATCTGAGCGAAAAACCATAGAAACAACGTCCAGATTCACGCTAACGTGACCGATGGCCTGTGTGTCTCAGATAGAGGATGCGCTGATGCCCGCCGAGCAGGGGATTGTGGGAGTCACAGGGCTGCTGGATGAGATGCGCCCCCTGCTGGACGACCTGAGGAAAGATGTGACGACGGGAACGACGCATGCGAACGAAGCTCAGGATCAGGCCGATTCAGCTCAGGGCGAAGCCGAACACGCAGCAGAGGTGCGGAAACACACACCACACAGACGCACATACTGTACATAACTTACAGTACAGAAACATACATTGTTAGTGCTACTCTGGCGAGTTTATTTTAAAAGCTAAAAGCGCGGTAACAACGGCGCTGTTTGTGAAGAAAATGAACGCACAGTGGCGTTTCATTACTGAATGAATCAACAATTTTGAACGTATTGAATGAGTGAATGATTCAATGACTCGTTCATAAAGACAGTCACTTGCTTCGTTTTCTGAAAGAATCAGCCGTTTGAATGAATCCGTTTCATATTTACAGTATTACAGTAAATTTTAATAATCATTTTTTAAATACATAAATTAATTGAATATAAAATTCAATTAATGATTTGTAATTTATCACTGCGCATAAATGAATAAATTATATATGAAAGATGTGACGACGGGAACGACGCATGCGAACGAAGCTCAGGATCAGGCCGATTCAGCTCAGGGCGAAGCCGAACACGCAGCAGAGGTGCGGAAACACACACCACACAGACGCACATACTGTACATAACTTACAGTACAGAAACATACATTGTTAGTGCTACTCTGGCGAGTTTATTTTAAAAGCTAAAAGCGCGGTAACAACGGCGCTGTTTGTGAAGAAAATGAACGCACAGTGGCGTTTCATTACTGAATGAATCAACAATTTTGAACGTATTGAATGAGTGAATGATTCAATGACTCGTTCATAAAGACAGTCACTTGCTTCGTTTTCTGAAAGAATCAGCCGTTTGAATGAATCCGTTTCATATTTACAGTATAATTAAATTTTAATAATCATTTTTTAAATACATAAATTAATTGAATATAAAATTCAATTAATGATTTGTAATTTATCACTGCGCATAAATGAATAAATTATATATTAACTATTTTATATATTTGTAAGCTTTTTCTAACGTGAACGTTAATAAATTGTAACTCGTTAAAATATAATATAATTTATTGATTTGTAATTTCGTAATTTATAAATGCGTACAAATAAGAAATAATAATTATATTAACTCACTCACTTGATTCATTTAAAAATAAATGAATCAAGTGAGTGAGTTCATGATTCAGTGACTCGTTCGTAAAGAAACGTACTTGCTTCGTTTCCAGATGAATCAGCCGTTTAAACAAATTGGTTAAATGAATGATTCAACGACTCACTCATGAAGACTTGCTGCCACATCCGACACTTAGTTCCAGATTTAGAGTATCATGCCATTTTTTAAAAATGATTTAGCATCATGATTTACGCAATTCTAAAGCTTTTTTTAATGACTTCATTGCTTTTATATAAAAACAATAATGAATTTAAGTGATCTTTTGTGGGTAATTTAAATTAATAAAAATGCAATTAATTTGTGATTAATTAATCGGCATCTCATGTAATTAGTTAGATTAAAATTTTGAATCTCCTGTGTTTCAGGAGCTGGAAGCACTGAAGAAGGAGTTTGAGCGATTGAAGCGTGCGGCGGCTGAGAGCACTGAGGCGGGCGAAGACTCCGCCCACTTACAGGTGCTGCAGAAGGAGGCGGAGTCTCTGATGACGGACACCAGCGACATCATGCAGGCTCTGAAAGGTACCGCCCACTACACACCCATCCCATAATGCTCAGCACACACATCCCCATGCTAACCGGTGCTGTTGTGGGTGTGTTCTCAGATAAGGAGGCGTCGGTTCGTCAAGGAGGGGCGGAGCTGCAGAAGAATGCAGCGCGACTGACCGGTCTGGACGATCAGGTGAAGAAACTCCGAGACGACATCCGCTATAAAGTCACCAGCCTGAGCATATGCCAGGGCTGAGAAGCACAACACACACCAGGAACAACACTACTAATAAAGCAACTAATAAAGTGTCTGAATGAAGATTCTTGTGAGTGTGTGTTAATATTTACAGTGGAATACTAGCATACTGCACAGTGAGCACTGTAGACTGCTTACTAAAGGAAGTATGCAGTGTACATCAGTGTTGTTATCAATAACTAAAACTGTTCAAAAAGGGTTTCATTAATTACAACTACTGATATAAAAAAAAAAAAATAACAAAAATGGCAAAAGAACAAAACAAAATTACAAAAACTTTAGTTACAATGAAACCTGAAAAATGTATTTTTTAAAAAGCTCATTTATTAAATACTATAAAAGTCACTCTGTCCGATCTGAAACACGCAGAGAATTTTAGTTTTTATTTGGTATTATTGAGATTTATTTTTACAATGAAATGAATTTTTAACTCAGCCATTGCATTAAAAAAGTTTAATGTATTAAGTAAAAAAATCTCTATAATTTTAGTTTCTAAAGCAGTTTTAAATACATACAAATATTTTCTAGACATTAAAAGCAATACATTGCAAATATAGTTTAAAACACAGCAATATAAATAAGCTTTTATCATTAAATCATTCAGTGAACATTTTCGAGTGGCGATGCAAATGAATCACTGAATCAGAGTTATGAATTGACTCACTGAATCAGTCGTGAAACAACTTGTTGAGTCAAATAGTGGATGGAGTGAGTCAAATCACTGAATCAAGTGAACCGATTTGCTGACTCGATTGAATCGATTCACTGAACCAGTAAGATCACTAAAAGCTAAATAAAAAATAAAAGCACATAGGAAAATGATTCAACTTCACCTAAAAATTCAAATCAAATTGGGTATATATTTTATATGCTTATTACATTTCATATTTTAACCTACGTTTGTGTAAATATCACCAGAGTACTGCACTTTTATACAAATTTAGTCTATATTTTGTGCACAAAAATTTCTGCATAGTGGAGACGATATCATACGAGTAGAATACTAGCATGCAATTCCAAACATAGCCAACTTTTGAAGGTAAAATTCCATTAATATGACATTAAAACACAGATGAATTCTCCAGGATGTTATGTTGGTGTGTAAATCATTTTATGTTTTTTTAATACAGACATACAGCAGCGTGTTTATGGATTACAGTAATAAGCCCCTAAATATCAGATACAATCATCTTATATGCATTTATAAAACATGAATATAGAGAATACAATGGTGTGTTTAAAATCAGAAAATCAGAATTTAAACACAGTTCTTAGCTTAAAAGCACTCAAACCTGCAGCCGTTCACAGTAAAACAGTGGCACGTGTGATCCGCCCTTCCCATGATGCACCGCCATCGGCCCAAACACGACTATCGTACATGAATATACGGATGATAATAATACAATAAACCTGCCTCATCCTGAATCCCTGAAAGAAAAGACATTCTCGAACTCCTCGAAATTACACTTTCGCTAGTGAGAGATGAAGATTTGAGACGCAGACGTGTGTGCGATTGGCACTCGGCTCGTGACGGATCCCGAAAAGTCCGTGAAAAACACACACTCGATCATCCTACGAGCGCAGGATCTGAGAGAGACACAGAAGAAGAGACGTCACACACCTGTACTGTCACGAGACGCTCAAAGCAGCGGGCCCAAGCCCTACTCACTTCATTTGACTGACAGCTGTCAATCATCCCATCACATCACAGAGCAAACCCCGGTCTGCAGGGACTGGCCCCGCCCATCTGTGCAACATGTCACTCTGTCCGATCTGAAACACACACACACAAAAAAACATTTTATTTGAAAATACTGACATATTTACAATGAAATGAACTTTTAACTTCAACCAAATATTTAATAGTAATTTACCAGTAAAATTTCACTTGTAAAAGCATTTGTACATTAATATTTATATAATATAAATCTATACATGAAATATCAATATTTTCCATTAATTATAAGCAATAAATTGCAATATAGTTGAAAACTGGAATTTTTATTAATAGTTTTTGTTGCATTAAACCATCAACAGTAAAAACGCCACAAGGAGACTTCAGTGAACATTTTTGAGTGTAAACTAATCATTGAATCAAGAGTTATGAATCGACTCACTGAATCAGTCATGAATCGACTCGCTGAGTCAAGTGAGTCGAATAGTAGATCAAGTGAGTCGATTCACTGAATCAATTCATTCGATTTGTTGAATCAATTAAATCAGTCACTGAATCAAATGTATGAAATGATTCTTTGGTATCAGTTATGAATCGATTAATCAAGAGTTAAGAATTGATTCACTAAAATGGACAGCTGAATGAATCAACTCAAACATCGTTTTCACATCTGAAGTTTAAATTTAAAAGCAATTTGAGATCAAATTGAATAAAACATCTCTTACTGTGAATTCCGAACATGAAATAATTGCAATTGCTACCGGTCCATTGAAGTGCCCCCAAAATGTCTCTACAAATATACGTAATCAAAATGTATTGATAGTCTGGTTTGCACCTGTTGGCGGCGCAGGGCAGGTCGGACTCGGAGCGATACGCGTGTTGCCCCGTCTCACAGATGACCAGCGAGTGCATCGGCTCGCTGTTGCAGGCCTTGAGCGGGCCCCGCCCCTGAGGCGACAAGGTCATGTGACTGCACGAGGGGTTCCCATTGGTGTCCAGCTCGTCGGGGGGCGGGCCGGGAGACGAGATGTCCAGCACCTGGATGAGCGGGGCCGGGGCCGGAGGGTCAGCGTGGGCCAGCTGGAGCCGCCGCATGTGACTGACCACCACCGTCGCGTTAATGACCCGCTGAAACACACGCATCGTCATACAGACATCCGTAATCACTAATAATGAGCCGAATATATGATCTGCTCTCTCGCTCACCTTCCATTTAGATTTGGCAAAGTTCTTCTGCATCTGCTCACAGACCGAATGAACGATGTTGTCATTGTGTGCCGTGTCTCCACTGATCCTGAACAGACATTTATTCATCAAATCGACTTATTTATCAACATGCAAGTTTCTGTTTCTTATATGATTACTCATCATACACACCCCCCCCACCCCCATGAATCAGTGTTTATTCATGCTTTTCAAAATTAACATATATTAATAAATCAGCATATTTATTTTAGAATCTGCATGTTTTTATGCATCAGATGATGCTGAAAGTCTGTTAATTCATCATTCCATGTTTTTTCATGAATCAGTGTTTATGCATGAATTAAGATTCTTAGTTTAAAACGTCTTTTTATTCACAAATCTGTATACTTATCATAAATAAACACTGATTTATGAACAAAACATGTTTGATTAATAATCCTACTTATTCATGAATAAACAAATGTATAAATAATAAACATGCTTCTTTTAAAATGAATGCTTATTCATAAACCAATATATTTATTCATGTATCAGCATGTTTATTTGTTTATTAATGAAAAAGTATGATTTTTCACCATACTTTTTTTTTCATGAAATGGTGTTTGTTTATTCATGAATCAATGTTTATTCATAAATCACCATGGTTATATTAAAATTAATTTTCATTCATAAATCCGTATACTTATTTATGAATCTACATGCAACTTATACATTTATTTAGTCATTAATAAGTATGATTACTTATCTAACGTATGCTTCTTGTGAGTATTTACTTATTATGTAAACATTCTTATTTCAAAATGTTTGCTTATTCATAAACCAGTATACTTAATTTTGAATCTGCATGTTTTATGCATTATTTTGCTAATGCACAAGTATGTTTATTCATAACGAAATTATATTTTTCATGAATCAACATATTTATTTAAAAATGAGAACGTTTACTTATGAATCGATATGTTTGATTATAAATACATTTTCTTTTTATATTCATGCTAATACTGTAATTGATTCGTATGTTTATTAATAAATCAATTCAATTGTTTTACCATTGTTTGAACATTAAGTTAGTCTTGAATCAGTTTGTTTTTTTCTTCCATAGTCCAATACTTTTATTCATGAATAAATGTCTTTATTCATGTGTATTCATGACTGAATGGAAAACAGCACTGAGGTTCTCTTTGTTTCTCACCATGGATGACCGAGCGCCTGTTCGGTGGTGAAGCGCTTGTTAGGGTTTTTCTCCAGCATGTGCCTGATGAAGTCCTTTGCTGCAGAAATCAAAAAAAGAGAGAATTTAGTCTCAATTATTCACAGGGTAAAAACAAAGTAATCTGAATCAGTCATAAATAGACTTGCTGAGTCAAGTGAGTCGAATAGTGGATCAAGTGAGTCGATTCACCGAATCAATAGGATCTGTTCACTAAATCAATTCATTTGAGTTGCTGTGATAATTATATTTGAGATATGAGTGTTTATATTAGCGGTCTGTGATGTCTGTGGTTTTTAGGTTCATGTTTTTGTCATGTTTATGGTCTGTGAAAATGATCTGTGATGATTATGTTTGTGATCTGACTCTTTATTTTGGTGGTATATTTTGGCTCTTTATTCTGTGATATATGCTGAATCAATTAAATCAATCACTGAATCAAATCTATGTAATGATAATCAGAGTTATGAACTGATCCACTAAAATGGACAGCTGAATGAATTGAACTGATCTTAATCACAATTATTCACATGGGAAAAAAAGATCTATGCCTGAATAATCTCTATAGAAGTTGATGTTGTAGTACATCTGATGGCATCCAGGTGGCAGTAATCTGAATCAGTCATAAATTGACTTGCTGAGTCAAGTGCGTCGAATAGTGAATCAAATGAGTCGATTCACTGATTCAATAGGATCTGATCGATTTTCTAAATCAATTACTGAATCAAAGCTAATGATTCTTTGGTATCAGTTATGAATTGATGAATCAGAGTTATGAATTGATTCACTAAAATGGACAGCTGAATGAATTGAACTGATCTGAACTGAAAAGAAAATAATCACAATTATTCACATGGGAAAAAAAATCTATGCCTGAATAATCTCTATAGAGGTTGATGTTGTAGTACAGCTGATGGCCTCCAGGTGGCAGTAACATCTCTTCATGTTTATTAGGCTTCTGCATCTGTAAAGTGTCTGTGACAAACCTGACTCAGAGATTTCGTCCCAGTACGGCGAGTGGAAGGCGTATTCTGCCTTCATGATTTTGGAGAACAGGCGCGTTTCGTTCTCCTCATAAAACGGCGGGTAGCCGCTCAACCTAAACAAACACATAAGAGATTGAAGGAAAAACACAACTGAATGTCTCTCAGAAGAGTCTACATGAGCCCAGACTCACAAGATGTAGGTTATGACGCCGATAGACCAGCAGTCCACAGCTTTACTGTACGGTTTCTGAGCCAGAACCTCCGGAGCTGAGGAGAAACACCACATTATAAGCAACCTAACAGAAATTTAATAGAAATATGATTGCGTAAAAACACTCGCACCAACATATCCTGGTGTTCCGCAGGCTGTGGACATCACGCCGTGATCGGCCATCTTGGACAGACCGAAGTCGCTGATCATGATCTTGGCGCTCTCGTCTGGACTGTAGTACAGCAGGTTCTCAGGCTACAGACGGATAAAATCATGGACGTTAATGACGTTTCGTTAAAAACTCGAGCGTTAGGAGATCGTCTTCTCTCACCTTCAGGTCTCTGTGGACGATGCTGTTCTGATGCAGGTAGGAAACGGCCTCCAGGACCTGTTTGATCACATGGCTGGCGTCTTTCTCCGTGTAAACACCTCGATCCAGAATACGGTCGAAGAGCTCTCCGCCCGACACCCTTCGCACAAAAACACGTTAAAACAACGCTAAAAAGCTGTGTGGGATTGTGTTTGCGTGTATATTTCAGGCATTATTAAACACGTACAGCTCCATGACCAGGTAATAGTGTGTCCTCGTTTCATAGAAATCTTCCAGTCCCACCACATTATCATGCTTTATCCTGAAAGACAGCGAGAGAGAGACTTAGAAGAATCCAGAATGTGGTGTTTGGTGCTGGTTTGTTGTGTTTTGTCAGTTGTTTTAGGGGTTGTGGTCTGTGGTGTACATTGTGGAGTCAAAGGTGTTTGCGCTAATGGTCTGTAGTGTTTATGGTCTGTAGGACATATTTAAGGGCTATCATTAGGGCTGAGTAAAATATATTGATTTCTCGATTTTAATCGATTCTCATTTTTACGCAACAATATTGATTCTTTAATCCCAATAATCTATTAGTCTAGCCTGTTTTCAGTTCATGAACGAAACATTGTAGCATGCATCCCATCCAATAAATTGCAATAGGCTTTGTGCTTTGTTACTTTTGATATGAAACAAAGTCTCAGATTTCAAATTCTTACCATTTTATTACAGTATTCAAACAATAAATGCCGTTTTGGCACTATTTAATGTGGAGTGACAGATCGCTGTAGCACCTCAGTTCAAGAGAAGCGGCAGCGCGAAGCACGCGTGATCTGATCATCTCCTTCGCTTTACTACAATTTACAGCACAAAATAAGCATTAATGAACATGTGAAGGTATGTTCAAAGAAAGAGTTCAACTTACCTAAATCTGTATCCTGTCTCATGTAATCGCTCAATCAGTGTTTTTAACCGTGGAAAGACGTCAATATAACACCTTGCAAACAATGTCACGTAACGTCACATTTACCTCAGAAAAAACATATTCTGTGACCATAAAACTCATTAGTCAGCTAGAGAAATGAACTCTAGAGAGGAGCATTTTGCTAAATATATGCACCATACAACATATTCATTATAATTTTTACTGTTCTTCAATGTTTAATTTATGGTTGAACCATTTAAATGTTTATATTTCAAAAAACAAATTGGTGTATATAAATATAATTATGTAATTGTAACTTTATTATTATAAAAACTTCACTGAGTGTAATTTAAGTGCTTGTATACAAGTCAGTTCATTTTAACCTTCAATATTATAGTAATGTAGTACCAACGGACTCTTATGTATATTTTACAGCATTAGTTGAGATTGTTTTTTCCTTGAGAAAATTGAACATGTACAGTACCTGATATATATCTAGACTAATCGTTATTAAATTGAATCTAATCGAATCGGAAATCGAACCGAAAGCTTGTGAGTCAGAATCGAATCGAATCGCAAAATTTGTGTCAAAACCCAGCTCTAGCTATCATGTTTATGTTTGAGCTTTGTGATAATGAGAGATGGTGCTTATGTTTGTCTGTGATGTTTATGGTCTGTGCAGTGTTGGCGATATGGGTCTGTAGAGTTTATATTATTAGTCTGTGTTATTTACGGCCAGATGTGTCTGTTAAAATAACCTGTGAAGCTTATTTTTGTGGACTGTGATATTAATGGTCTGCAGTGCATTTATGTTTGAGCTTTGTGATAATGAGAGATGGTGCTTATGTTTGTCTGTGATGTTTATGGTCTGTGCAGTGTTGGCGATATGGGTCTGTAGAGTTTATATTATTAGTCTGTGTTATTTACGGCCAGATGTGTCTGTTAAAATAACCTGTGAAGCTTATTTTTGTGGACTGTGATATTAATGGTCTGCAGTGCATGTGATATTGGTCTGTGGTGTTCATGGTCTGTAGTGATAATGGTCTGTGATAATTATATATTTGTGATATGAGTGTTTATATTAGCGGTCTGTGATGTCTGTGGTTTGAAGTGTTGGTGATATTGGTCTATGGTGTTCATGGTCTGTAGTGATAATGGTCTGTGATAATTATATATTTGTGATATGAGTGTTTATATTAGCGGTCTGTGATGTCTGTGGTTTGAAGTGTTGGTGATATTGGTCTGTGGTGTTCATGGTCTGTAGTGATAATGGTCTGTGATAATTATATTTGTGATATGAGTGTTTATATTAGCGGTCTGTGATGTCTGTGGTTTGAAGTGTTGGTGATATTGGTCTGTGGTGTTCATGGTCTGTAGTGATAATGGTCTGTGATAATTATATATTTGTGATATGAGTGTTTATATTAGCGGTCTGTGATGTCTGTGGTTTGAAGTGTTGGTGATATTGGTCTGTGGTGTTCATTGTCTGTAGTGATAATGGTCTGTGATAATTATATTTGTGATATGAGTGTTTATATTAGTGGTCTGTGATGTCTGTGGTTTGAAGTGTTGGTGATATTGGTCTGTGGTGTTCATTGTCTGTAGTGATAATGGTCTGTGATAATTATATTTGTGATATGAGTGTTTATATTAGCGGTCTGTGATGTCTGTGGTTTGAAGTGTTGGTGATATTGGTCTGTGGTGTTCATGGTCTGTAGTGATAATGGTCTGTGATAATTATATTTGTGATATGAGTGTTTATATTAGCGGTCTGTGATGTCTGTGGTTTGAAGTGTTGGTGATATTGGTCTGTGGTGTTCATGGTCTGTAGTGATAATGGTCTGTGATAATTATATTTGTGATATGAGTGTTTATATTAGCGGTCTGTGATGTCTGTGGTTTGAAGTGTTGGTGATATTGGTCTGTGGTGTTCATGGTCTGTAGTGATAATGGTCTGTGATAATTATATATTTGTGATATGAGTGTTTATATTAGCGGTCTGTGATGTCTGTGGTTTGAAGTGTTGGTGATATTGGTCTGTGGTGTTCATTGTCTGTAGTGATAATGGTCTGTGATAATTATATTTGTGATATGAGTGTTTATATTAGTGGTCTGTGATGTCTGTGGTTTGAAGTGTTGGTGATATTGGTCTGTGGTGTTCATTGTCTGTAGTGATAATGGTCTGTGATAATTATATTTGTGATATGAGTGTTTATATTAGCGGTCTGTGATGTCTGTGGTTTGAAGTGTTGGTGATATTGGTCTGTGGTGTTCATTGTCTGTAGTGATAATGGTCTGTGATAATTATATATTTGTGATATGAGTGTTTATATTAGCGGTCTGTGATGTCTGTGGTTTGAAGTGTTGGTGATATTGGTCTGTGGTGTTCATTGTCTGTAGTGATAATGGTCTGTGATAATTATATATTTGTGATATGAGTGTTTATATTAGCGGTCTGTGATGTCTGTGGTTTGAAGTGTTGGTGATATTGGTCTGTGGTGTTCATTGTCTGTAGTGATAATGGTCTGTGATAATTATATATTTGTGATATGAGTGTTTATATTAGCGGTCTGTGATGTCTGTGGTTTGAAGTGTTGGTGATATTGGTCTGTGGTGTTCATTGTCTGTAGTGATAATGGTCTGTGATAATTATATTTGTGATATGAGTGTTTATATTAGTGGTCTGTGATGTCTGTGGTTTGAAGTGTTGGTGATATTGGTCTGTGGTGTTCATTGTCTGTAGTGATAATGGTCTGTGATAATTATATTTGTGATATGAGTGTTTATATTAGTGGTCTGTGATGTCTGTGGTTTGAAGTGTTGGTGATATTGGTCTGTGGTGTTCATTGTCTGTAGTGATAATGGTCTGTGATAATTATATTTGTGATATGAGTGTTTATATTAGTGGTCTGTGATGTCTGTGGTTTGAAGTGTTGGTGATATTGGTCTGTGGTGTTCATTGTCTGTAGTGATAATGGTCTGTGATAATTATATTTGTGATATGAGTGTTTATATTAGCGGTCTGTGATGTCTGTGGTTTGAAGTGTTGGTGATATTGGTCTGTGGTTTTTATGTTCATGTTTTTGTCATGTTTATGGTCTGTGAAAATGATCTGTGATGATTATGTTTGTGATCTGTTTATTTTGGTGGTCTGTGGTGTTGGTGGTTTTGGTCTGTAGTGTTTATATTGGGGTCTGTGATATTTGCGGGTTTGTAGTGTCTGTGATGATCATTCATAGCACCTCATAAAGTGTCATAATAATGCTTTATAACAACTCACAATGCTTCATAACACTTCATAACTCCTCGTAATGGTTCATAATGCTTCATAAAACTGTACAATTCCTCATATAGGCTAATGGTTCGTTCATGCCTTAACACATACAGCTCCATAAAGCTTCATAGCACCTCATAAACCTTCATTTAATAGTGCCTATTAAACATCTCATAATGCTTCATAAAGTTTTATACTGTAACACTTCACAATGCCTCAGTACACTTTACAATACTTTATAATATATGATTACACTTCATAACCCTTCATAAACCGTCGTAAGAGATAACAGTCCTTCGTAACAGCTTCATAACATTTCGAAATGCTTTGTAATGCTTCATAAACAATTCCTCATATAGGCTAATGGTTCGTTCATGCCTTAACACATACAGCTCCATAAAGCTTCATAGCACCTCATAAACCTTCATTTAATAGTGCCTATTAAACATCTCATAATGCTTCATAAAGTTTTATACTGTAACACTTCACAATGCCTCAGTACACTTTACAATACTTTATAATATATAATTACGCTTCATAACCCTTCATAAACCGTCGTAAGAGATAACAGTCCTTCGTAACAGCTTCATAACATTTTGAAATGCATTGTAATGCTTCATAACATTTCAGAACACTTTGTAAGGCTTTATAACAGCTCATAATGTTTGGTGAAGCTTCATAACACTTCTCAATGCTGAATAACGCCGTATAATATTATGTATAGCTGCTAAATGGTTCCTCCAGGTTTCTCTCAATAGGAGCAAGAGGATGAAGGGCTTCATTGATAAAAATGTCCCCTGGCCCTCAATCCGTTAATCTGTGTCTCAGGCTTGGATTAGCACTGCTGTGGAACGCATGTGGCCTCCTCTGAGAGCTAAAGCTGCTGATCCTGTAATAGCAAAAACACCTTCAGGAGCGCTGCACTGATTTCTGACTCAGCACACACAGAACACTTGATACTTACGACCCCAGAACTTCCTTGAAGTCGAAAATGTCCTTGATGTCGTTGGTGATTTTCTTCCAGCTGCAGTCGATCTCCTTCCGACCCATCGCGGCTCGAGTTTCACAAGCTGACTCCTGCAGCAGACACATGTTAACTCACAATGACACTTACATAAACATCACATGTGCTCGCAATCCTTCAGAAGTGTGACTTTACTCTGTGAGTTTTAATCTCTGACCTTTGACCTCTCTATGTGGGTTATATTGCATTAACTCTGGAGCAAAATCACAGACCACCAGAAGAACTCATCAGACATTGCATTAGTTAATGTGAACTAAACATTATATTTTTACTGCACAAACATTTTTGGTCCCTAATTTTTATCAATTTTACTGTATGAAGAATTTTTGGGTGAAATATGTCACAGTTTACTTTATTTTGCTCTCCTCACTTACATAAATGAAATATAGTGTCCTGCATTCACTAGTAAAAACATATCAAAAATTATATCTGGTGTCTGATTAATATTTGCTTTGACCGTGCGTGAATATATATATATATATATATATGTTACACTGAAAATAAATGGTATAGAAACAGTTTTAATTACAAAGAAACTGAAGGCAATTAAATTAACATTAAATTTTGAAGTAGCAAAACAAACAGTATTTTCTTGTAATGTAATGTGCTCCAATAAACTTGTTTTATTTATAACCTTTTCTTCTTCCTCCTTTTTTTTACAGTGCAACTAATTAATGAACTAATGAGACCTTACTGTAAAGTGATAGCGACTTCACAATAACTTTATTTAATAATATTAAAAAGCATTATCACAACGAATAGTAGCTACTAAACTTTAATGCATGCACTTTTCATTATATTCAAGGCTACACGTTTATACGACGTTTCATTTACATTTATCTGTCGTCTTTTAATGTCTTTCTTTTTAACGTTTAACATTTAAGCTCACAATATTGGCATCAGGCAACATTTACAGATGAAAAATTTTGAGTTTAGAAAAACTAAATCGAACAGCTGCTGCAATGAATGAAACCATGCATGATAAACTCTGCTGATTATTCTCGGTTATTAATGAATATGAATATGAATATGAATATGCAGTGTCTTACCCGGAGCGGACTGCAGGAGTGAGAGCCGACGAGCATCTATCTACCTGCTCTGGAGAGCGCGGGGGGCGGGGCCGAGGCGCGTGACGTCCCCAGCGATCCCCCCGAGAGCCAATCAGAACAACACTGCATTACAAAGCCTCGCTCGCTGTCAAACTGGACGTAATATCTGACGTTAAATATGCCAACTTGAGAAACCCACGTGAATCTTAATACTCTTACAAAATAGCAAATTTTTAATGCTTTCTTGAACATTTTTTTTTAAGAAAATTGCAATAAAAGATGTATGCTGAAATGCAATGTTTTGATATACATATATTTTTAAAAATCAGTTTGGTGTATATATTATTATGCCTAATTGAAAAAAAAATCGAATTAAAATAATCAAAATAAATAAATGCTAACCTCTGAAGGCATGCATCTATGTCTTGCACTGCTTAGATTATTCTGTTGATACAATTTCAACACTGAAAAGCGTCTAAAGGGTCATAAACTGTTCAAATAACATGAAAAACTAGTCTTTTATTGTATATGTTTGTGGTTGAGAGCATAAGTGCGTGTATCATTTCAGTGAGTTTTGCATCATGCATGAGTTTATCCTGTTAGGTGTATAGTGTCTAGCCACTCACGTCCTGCTAGTATGCTATATCTGTAAGATTTGGTGATTATATATGCTGTAAAGTGGCAGACATGGACACACAGAGCGTGTGTCTCAGCACATGGTCCCTCTGTTAGCCTGCGTTCCATCAGCAGATCTTCTGCATCACGCTTTAGCTCTTCATAATACAGCTACCATCATTACACTCGGCTCAATCATCTGCAGTAATATTACACCAGATTATAATGATTGCATAACACAAAAACCTCCTTATTGCTGGCTGGCTGAATGATGTATACATGATTGTTTTTAAATACAATGACCTAATATGATGAATAATAATAATTAATAAATAAAATGCCAAAATGATTTAATATGAAATTAGCTGATTTATTTATCTTCTTTCAATAGTCCTACTCCCGATATCTTCTCTTATAAACAAATAATATTATATTGTAATATAATATGTTGCATATTTAATGTAAATGGAACATCATTTTGCATAATTTTCTGTGATGCACGTTGTTTTTAAAGTCTTATCTTTAAGATAACGGTCTGTGTGTGTCTTTGGCAACACTAGATGCTCGTTTAAGAACAATTTAAGCTCCTGTGAGTCTGGTTAAAATGACCTTACCAGAAAATTAAGAGCACTTTCTGATCTCGTTTCTCATTCTGAGCTGTGATTGGCTACGCAGCAGGATGTGGGCGGGTTTAAGGTGCCCTAAAATTCACAGGACAGGAAAGAGAAGCGGTAATTTATTCCGAGGAGCCTGTGAAGGACCATTATCAAACGTCTGTAAGCATTGATATAATTCCAGCAAAATGAGGATGAAAGTTTAATCCAACCCAGATAACATCCACTCGACTCTATTATTCAATTATATGGACATGTTTTTCATTCATAAACTGCATTAAGCCACATAATTGAATATTGATATCTCTGTCCAGTGCATTCATTACAAGAACAATCCAAATAAAAGCAGCGTGAAATGAGCAACAGCTGCCACGATTCGGTTTTGAAGCTTCTCATTGTCTCTCTGAATTTAATTACTGTTAATTAGCATCATTAATCTGTTTGCCATGGCTTCACACCTGTTTCAGGAGAAACAAGCACATTCAGCTGCATTAAATCAGAATATTTAATGCTGATCTGTTTGTATTGTGTTCAGGACAGGCGTGCGCAGCCACATTCGCAAAGGTCACACTATAATGCAGTTCATCTGCGGTGCTCAGTAATGAGTGAATGAGTAAGTAACTCACCACTGCCACCTGGTGGAAACACGCAGTCAATTACACTCAAAACCGAAACGGCCATTCATGTTGATTTGAATGTTTATTTTTAACTAAACTAGTCATCAAATAACCACACTAAACCATCAGTTATTTATACAAACACTCATGACTAGATATAAAAGAGCCGCCATCAGCATCATAAGACCGAATGCAAGCAAAATCATTCTGACGATCCATCCGCACGTAGACCTCCAGGACAACAGGGGGTGCTGTGGTGGAGCGAGACATCTGCAAACATCACACAGCATGTCAATGGTATTATTTATGCACATAAATTATGATAATTACATGTAAACATACAGCTCAGGGTTGGGCTCCTCCCCTCGTTCTGACTCCTCCCCCTCAAATGAACTTCCTGTAGGAGAATAACGACGGCGATGGCGCAGCGACGTGATTTGCGTTGCACTGGCGAATACAAAGTGTGGTCACATGCACTTACATAGTGTACGGATACATCTGAAAAGCATTGGTTGCGTTTTACCTTTGAAACACGCTGCTGTCCACGTCATCGTCTTGGTTTAGACTGCTCGCGGGAGAATCTGCTGGAACTACTTCCTGTCTGAGAGATGCAGAAAATAATCAGTATCTCTGGCTGAATTAAGTCTTAGCTACTCTCAACTTTAAGGATGTGTGGTTTTACCTCCTGTCTGCTTGCGGCTTCTTTGCATCCAAACTAGCTTTGCAGTTCTCCAGAAACGAAGCCTCTAGATGCTTCAACTGCAGAAATAAAAACCCCTCGAAGACTCATGAAAACATTCAGATGCTAAACCTGAAGAAACGAACGCTGGAATATGGTCCATAAACACGTACCTCAGATTGAGTCGGGAGGAAGGTGATGCTTACCCTGCGACGAGTCGGCTACAACAAAAAAACACAAGCTATTATTGATGGTCGGAATAATACAAAACTAAAGGTAATGAGAGTTCAACTCTATCAAGCCAAAAAAAGCTTTGAACTGTCATTCTATGGAAAAGAGTGCCATTGAGCTGCAAAAAGAATGACATTGCGTAAAAATTTAACAATCTTCATATTTTGGCCAACTAAGTCTTTAAGTAGGAGTTATTAAGGTACTTACACGAGTCTTACAGTTCATTCATGGTCAGTTACCTGTTGTGATGAATATCTGAACAGGTCTCGATCATCTGTTTGAGGAAAACTCTAGTTATATAAGAGTACAGATTTATTTAAACACTGGGATGAGATTCTCAGATGTCCTCCAGGCCACTAGGGGCAGCACTGACCTGTGGAGTCACTGTGCAATCGGCCCTTCCTCCTGTGCAGCAGCTTTCTGACCTCCAGCATCTCTTCGCTCTGTATAGCGTGACGTCTCTTGAGATGCTCCACGTGTACTGACATCAGCTCTACTGCATGACTGACACGCGCTTCCTGATGCATGCAAAACATGAACAATGCATGGTTGATATCAAAAGGCTCAGTGCACTGTCTGTGGTGTGACATCTCTGGTTTGAGGTGTTTGATTTTGTAAGGTACCTGGTGTGCAGCTCCGAGCATCTCTGCTGTTTTGAGGACATTGTCCATGTTGCTTTCAAGCATCTGCAGGTTGTTCTCCATCTGCTGCACCATCTTTTTGCTGTCCACCTCATGTAGGCGCTCATACAACACCTGCAAGACGACACAAACCCTTCCCAACACTCTTGCAACTCTTTGACAATGTCCCCACAACACTCTCACAATCTCTTAATAAAGTTCTCTTACAACCATTCCACAACACTCTCACAACGCTCTCACAACCATTCCACAACGCTCTCACAACCATTCCACAACACTCTCACAACCATTCCACAACATTCTCACAACGCTCTCACAACCATCCCAAAACACTCTTACAACCATTCCACAACAGTCTCACAACACTCTCACAACACTCTCACAACCATTCCACAACGCTCCCGAAACAATTCCACAACACTCTCACAACCATTCCACAACATTCTCACAACGCTCTCACAACCATCCCAAAACACTCTTACAACCATTCCACAACACTCTCACAACACTCTCACAACACTCTCACAACACTCTCACAACACTCTCACAACACTCTCACAACACTCTCACAACACTCTCACAACACTCTCACAACACTCTCACAACACTCTCACAACACTCTCACAACACTCTCACAACCATTCCACAACTCTCTCATAACCATCCCACAACACTTTCACAACCATTCCACAACCCTCTCACAACCATTCCACAACATTCTCACAACGCTCTCACAATGCTCTTACAACCATCAAACAAAGCTTTCACAACCATTCCACAACACTCTCACAACTATTCCACAACACTCTCACAACCATTCCACAACATTCTCACAATGCTCTTACAACCATCCCACAACGCTTTCACAACCATTCCACAACACTCTCACAACCATTCCACAACACTCTCACAACCATTCCACAACACTCTCACAACCATTCCACAACATTCTCACAACCATTCCACAACGCTCTCACAACCATTCCACAACGCTCTCACAACCATTCCACAACACTCTCACAACCATTCCACAACGCTCTCACAACCATTCCACAACATTCTCACAACCATTCCACAACGCTCCCACAACGCTCTCACAGCCCTCAGTATCATCTCAGGTGTGTCTGCGGTACCTGCAGCATCTCTCTGCTCTGTCTCAGCTCTCTCTGCAGGTTCTCTTCTGCGACGCTGCGGTCGTGTCGCTCCGCCTGCAGCCGCTGGGTCAGCGTGTACTGGTCGCAGTGAAACCCCACTGCAATCTGGGTAAACGCGCTCTGCGTGTGTTTTACAGACGTTACCGACGTCTGGAGGTGTTCGGATCTACATCTAACATACATTCAGACAGACTCACCTCCACTTCCTACTCCGTCATCTCCACGCAGCTGCGAGAAACACTTCCGGTTAGCGTTAGCATTAGCATACTGTGTGTGTGTTTCAGTGGGTCTTTACCTCTTTAATCCCAGTCGGTCCACGATGGATAAACTCTCCCAGGAAGCCGCCAGCAGGTTCTTTGAGTTTGGATCTGTTTAGTGCGAACAAAACCAGCAGAAGTTGTTCTCGCTAAGCATGCTATAATGATACTATGGTATCAATGGTATGTTCGTAAGCGTGTGTATGTTGCACCGTCATCGCCGTCGTCACTGTCTCCCAGTATTCCAGTATAATTATCCAGGCCTGATTCACTCATCTGCTGATAAAACACTGACATACTAATATAACACTACAGATATATTTACTGTAATATAGAGTGAAGCTCTTCTCACCGTAGCTGCCGTGTTTGTATGCGGTCCGTTCAGAGATAAAGAGTCACTCATAATCTTCTTAACGCTCGTCAGGCCTGAACCCTGATCTGGAATCATCTGTGGTGATGTGAAGCCGCTCAACACACACAACACCACTGATCCCAGAGCAGCAGCAGCGAGCCACAGCATGACAGCAGCTCAGTGTGGAACCGCCACAGACCAGAGCCACTCAAACTCGAAACTACATTCCCCAGCAGCGAACCTGAGACTAAAGGGGTCAAAGGTCATCGGTCACAAGATAGCAGAGAAAAACAATCCTATATCATTTCAGTATCCCTTTTTTAATTAAAAATGTGTATTATTATTATTATTATTTTTATCTTTATTAAACTGATTATTTCATCAATATTGGCATTTCAAGTCATTTTTCTGACTATTTTTTGAATAATGCTGAAATTTCAATGAACTTATTGTATCTAAATAACTAAATGCATAAATAAAAATGAATGCAATTATTTAATGCACTTATGTTTAATAAAAATATTTCTTATTATTCATTAGTTGTTTTTTTTGTCATTTTCCTAGCCGTTTTTTTAAAACAACATATTAATAAACATACTAAATCTTGTTTTTGCAAATAATTAAAACAAAGAATTTAAATACAATTACTCTTTTTTTATATATATACATTTTAATTGTATACCTTCATGAACTCTAAAAAGTGAAATGCATGGTGTATTTCCAAATATGACCACAAGAGGACGCCCAGTGACCCCCAAAACTGACAAACGAAATCTGAAACACCCAGATTATTCTCTAAATACTTAATGACCCTCAAAAACACCTCACTGATTCCCTAAAACACCTACTGACCCCCAAAATGCCCAGAAACCCAGATTACTTCCTAAATATTTAATGTCCCTCAGAAACACCCCAATGATGTCCTAAAACACACAGTGACCCTCAAAAATTCAAAACACCCAGATTACTCCCTAAATATATATCTCTCAAAAACACCTCAATGATACCCTAAAAACACCCAGTGACCCCCAAAACCACCAAATTAATCTCTAAAACACCCAGATTACTCCCTATTTATTGAACCTTATAAACACCCCAATGAACCGCTAAAACACCCAGTGACCCCCAAAACTGCCAAACAAACTCTGAAACACCCAGATTATTTTCTAAATACTTAATGACCTTCAAAAACACCCCAAATGATCCCCTAAAACACCAAGTGACCCCCACAATGCCTAGAAACCCATAAACACCCAGATAACTCCCTAAATATTTGACCTTCAAAAACACCCCAATGATACCTTAAAATGTATGGTGTATTTCCAAATATGACCACAAGTGGACGCTACAGAACTCGTGACTAGTGTTTGAGCATATCAGAGTCAAGAGTACAAGAACTGAAAAACTGAGAGCTGAATTACACAACTGTACAAACAAATCTAAACTTTGACAACCTTATAGAAATCTAAGGAACCGTCTTCATTGACTGCTGAGATTCATTGTTTATGAATGTGTAAAACACTGTTTGGTTCTGTAACAGTTCATTCATGTGTGTCTGAAGCCCCAGGATTTGAGAGCTGATCCTTCTAATCTGTATTAGGCAGATTTCAGCATCTCATGTGACCAAATCCTGCTTGAAACCCTTAAATGCTTTTGTTTTGCGATCCGGACTGGAATCGGACTGCTTGCTGGGACGCGGAACTAGCGCAGAACACACACAATGGAGAGAGGGCGAGTTATGCCGCCCTGGGGCCGCATTGTTCATACAACATCTGTGGAGCACATTCACACTCACACACACACACACACACCCTTACAACAAACAAAGATCATACACCACACACACATACTAACACAAATAATCACATGTAATGACAATCATAATCAGATGGGCGTGTTGTCCTGAGATCCACATGATTGTTCTGTGCACGCGTTTGCTTCATGACCTTACGGAGAGGAAACAAATCCAACAGAACGCAGGGTCACGACCTTCAGCTGAGGAGGAAATATACGTAACGGATAGGAAACCACCTGACAGAAGAACTCGACTCAGAGGAAGAGAACATACCCTTGAGAACCGTTCACTGACCCTCACGCCCTGATACAACACGACTGATTCTCAAAACACACAATGAGCCTCAAAAACATCCCACTGACCTGTGAAACACCATCTGAACCTCAAAAACACCACAGTGAAGACCCAAAATGCCCCATTCACCCTGATAATCCTCTTAAACAGCAAGTGACCCTCAAAAAACCTCCAGAAACTCCAGAATACAAAGATTACTCCTTAAATACTTATTAAACCTCAAAAACACCCCCAAATGATCCCCTAAAACACCCAGTGACCCCCCAAAACTGCCAAACGAACTCCCAAACACCCAGATTATTCTATAAATGCTTAATGACCCTTAGAAACACCTCAATGATTCCCTAAAACACCCAGTTACCCCCAAAATGCCCTGAAACCTATGAAGACCCAGATTACTCCCTAAATATATTTCCCTCAAAAACACCTCAAGGATACCCTACAAACACCCAGCGACCCCCAAAACCACCAAATGAATCTCCAAAACACATAGATTACTCCCTAAACACTTATTGAACCTCAAGAACACCCCAATGAACCCCTAAAACACCCATTGACCCCCCCCCCAAAACCACCAAATGAATCTCCAAAACACCCAGATTACTCCCTAAACACTTATTGAACCTAAAAAACACCTCACTGATTCCCTAAAACACCTAGTGACACCCAAAATGCCCAGAAACCGATTGAACACCCAGATTACTTCTTAAATATTTAATGTCCCTCAGAAACACCCCAATGATTTCCTAGAACACACAGTGGCCCTCAAAAATTCAAAACACCCAGATTACTCCCTAAATATATATCCCTCAAAAACACCCCAATGAACCGCTAAAACACCCAGTGACCCCCAAAACTGCCAAACGAACTCCGAAACACCCAGACTTTTTTCTAAATACTTAATTACCTTCAAAAACACCTCAATGATCCCCTAAAACACCCAGTGACCCCCAAAATGCCTAGAAACCCATAAATACCCAGATAACTTCATACATATTTGACCCTCAGAAACACCCCAATGATACCTTAAAACACCCAGTGACCCCCAAAACCACCAAACGAAACTGAAACACCCAGATTACTCCCTAAATACTTAATGTCCCTCAAAAACACCCCAATGATCCCCCAAAACATCAAAGGACCTTCAGCAACACCTTCTAAAACTCCCGTAACCTCACATTACTCTCTAAATATTTAATCACCCTCAAAAACACCCCAATGATTTCCTAGAACACCCAGTGACCCTCAAAAATGTCCAGAAACTCAAAACACCCAAATTACCTAAGAATTATAGAACCCTAAAAACATTGACCCAGTGACCCCCCAAAATCCTCAGAAACCCATAAACACTCCCTAAATACTCAATTGCCCTCAAAAACTCAATGTCCCTCACCTGACCAATAAAAACTAGCACTTACCCATTCTATTATATTCTGTCTAAATAAATAAAACCGTCTGCTTAATGACTAAATG